>NC_142796.1:22288728-22305167 GCF_049724085.1 Artemia sp. Qi Xiang Cuo | reverse complement strand
CATTTTGAATTCAGTCTTCTGACCTGCCTGTGAACTTGTAGGAAGACGTTATCTTAGGGGAGTGCCAGGAAAATGAAATTACCCTTGATACCAAATATTCGCAGTAACAACTCACACAATATTGATAACACAGCACCAATGTGTACACTTTTTCGTCATTGAGCTACTACTAGAGTCACACAAAAAAAATCGATCAATCATTTCTGCAACTTTCCTCTAGTCACCTCATATTACCATAACAAAATAGACAAAAGGTTTCAATACCTCGTTTGATTTTATATTAAAATAAAGTCAATTGATTTGTTTTTCTTTACCTGGGGTACGCAAAACTATAAAAACACAGCCGCGTAGTTATCTCCTTGCCTCCCAAATTATCATAAGTTTCTCAGGATTTTGAAATAAGTCGTCGGCTCTATTTTCGTATTGGGAATAACAAAAAAAAACTGCTTGTGTGTGCCTTCAAGTATTTCTCATGTTTTTTGTAAATAAGAGGATAATTTTTAATTGTCTAATGCAAAGTAAAAGTAATTATTAAAAAGTTATTTATTAATTTTTTTTATTACGTTTTTTTATTTTTTTTTTTTTTTTTTTTTTTTTTTTTTTTACAGGGAGCTACCTCAAACATGCTTGGGCAAAATTTCTCGAAAAAGTTTAACATTAAATTCCTGAATAAGACTCAAAAGAAAAGTTATGTATGGCAGAACTCATGGGGTATTACGACCAGAACCATTGGTGTCCTAATCATGGTCCACGCTGATAATAAGGGACTGGTCCTGCCACCTAGAGTAGCTTCTGTACAGGCAAGTTTCCCTTAAATGTCTTTATCTTACTTCTCACCCCAGTCGGATTGACCCAACGAACACATTACTTCCACGGGGGGAGGGGGGGTGTACATGGTCCCTTCAACCATCACCTGCAGTCAAGAAACATTCAGAAGAAAAGTTTAGGAAGTATTTGGAGTACTATTACATGATAAAGTCACCTTGTTACCTTATAAACTACCTGATTGCGTTCCAAAATATTTTCTCCACCATCTATATATTTCTTTCGCTTCCTCCATATTAAAGTTGTTTGTCAGGAAAGACCTAATTTCTTTTTCTTGCTTTCTCATCCCTAATATCATTATCACTATAAATAGCGTTACGAATTGTGGCCAAGCTCAGAATTATATCGTATCTACAGGCCAGGATTGACCGATAGGCCCACTAGGCCCGGGCCAAGTGGCGCACAATGCCAGGGGCGCAATAAATGATCATTGAGCGATTTTTTTCGTAAAAATTGGACCGATAAGTTTTATCATCATAGTGCCAGGTGCCCTCCACTGCCGCGCAAATCCACGCCTCAGAAATCACGAACCATGTTAGTGAGCTATTGAGTTTTTATCCGGATGATCTTGAGCCTATGATTGTAGATCAATGCTTACATTTGAAGCCTTTCTTGGTACAAAATAGTGAAAAAAAAAAATACATAGCCCTAACTGATGTTAGCAAGGTTTTTTTGTCATTTTGATGCAGTTGACATGTAACCAAACATTGACATTGCCTAAAAAGTAATTCTTAGCGTGCCTGCCACAAACTGCAAAGGAGAAAGATCATTCGACGGGTGGAGACGAGACTCGGGTGGAGACGGGTGGAGACTTAAGCAATCAGCCACCAGAGATTGACATCATTATCCCTGCTCACTATTGAGGGAAGGCTGAGTCAAGAGATATCGTACAATGACATCATAGACACCTTTGCAAAAAAAAGAGCAAAGCGGAAGGCTTTATCAGTTGGCTTTGAAGATAAATAGTCCTTCTTACATTAAATGTATAATGCGTGCATGTATTTATGTGTTGCTATCTACCAATGGATTGTTTAATTTACTTAAAAATAAGTTGGTTTGTTTAATTTACCTAATACCCCCAACGTACAAACATTTGATGTTCAAATTATTATCATAAGTGATGTTATTTTGCAATAAAATTACTGTCATGATTAAAATTATTTTCTTGAGGAAAATTGACCCCTCCCTCCAATGGTATGAATATGGAGTGGCAAAAACGCTTGGGCCTTGAAGCGTCAAAGCTTTAAATCTGGCCCTGCGTGCATATAGTTTAATATTCGATTTCTTTTGTAATTTACTTTGTTAGGAATAGCTATAATTAAACGGTTCGTTGTAAGAAACTGTAAGTAAGGAGTGACACGGCTCAATGGTAAGCGAGGCTCTAAAAAACTGAATTTTGATAACAAACAGTTCGTGGTAACTAACTGTAGGAAAATATAAGAAGAATCGAACTTAAGTGCTGATTTCAAATAGATAAATTTCATTAAGTTTACTCTTAACCATTAAAGGTTACTAGCCGGAGAAAATTTGCCTTATTTTTAAAAAAGGGGGAAACGCCCCCTTAAAGTCAAATCTTATTAAAAACCACAATCTTAGATTCAGCGTATCAGAGAACCCTACTGTAGAGGTTTCAAGCTCCTATCCGCAAAATGTGGAATTTCTAATTATTTACCAGAAGAAAGATCACGGATGCGTGTTTATTTGTTGTTGTTTTTTGTAAGAGTGATTGTATCGACCCAGAGGTCCTAGAATATCGGGAGAGGGCTCATTCAAACGGAAATTAAAAGTTCTAGGGCCATTTTTAAGTTACAAAAAAACTGAGCGTAATCAGGCCAACTTCAACGCCTATTTTTTCTCAAAATCGTAATATCAAAATTTTGAGATAGTCCGTTTGTTCATTATATTTGAAAGGCCTAATAATTATGCCCTTGGGTGAGCTCATGACCCCCCCCCCCACAGTCCCGGGGGCCAGGTTTTTAAATTAATAAATTTTCCCATTGGTTAAGCGGAGTCTTTGGGTTTGGAAAGAATTTATAAATTTTTCAGGGGGGGGGGGTACTTTATAATGGTGGGATTTACCACGGGGATAATTTTCCATGGGAAGGGAAGTTTTCAGGGAGTGAATTTTTAAGGGGAAATTTTACACTGGGGGAATTTGCCAAAATTCCAATACGAAATTCGTCTTATATCTTGCTTTCGTATTGCCGACTTAATTTTACGCGTGGAGATGTTAAGGGTAATTGTCCGGGGTAAATTCACACCAGGATTGAATTGTATAGAGAATATATTGTGGGGAGGAGGGATTTTTCCGTGGAGGTGTAGCCAGATTTTCTGGCATTATTTAAAAAACGATCAGAAATTAAATATGAGAAAAACAAATTTTTCAGCTGAAAGTAAAGAGCAACATTAAAACTTAAAACGAACATAAATTATTACATATGTGAGGGGAATTGCTCTTCCTTATCTTCTCGCTCTTTACGCCAAAGTTTTAATTATGTTCCATTTTTTTAAGAACCACTCCTGGCCCACTATGTTTGTTTAATTAGAACAGTAAGCTTTTTTTAATACTAAAAAACTTACATTCTGAAATGTACCTTTTTTGTATACAGTCTGAGGTTTTTGTCATCATCTAAAACTCTAAGAACTTCGGTAGTTTTGTTTTATTTTAGTATATATTTCACAGTTGCTGTACTTGTAAAAAATTTATTCATATTATATAAATTAAAATTTGGGGGGATGCTGAGGGTCGTCATATGGGGGGGGGGGCTGAGTGTTCATAAAACGGTAACGTAAATGTTAAAGAAATTCAGGTGTTTGCTATCTTAATGATATTTCTTAGTTGCAGATGGTGTATCTGTACAGGTGTGCATGTAACTGAGCCCTTTTGCATCTTATCCCAAATGCAACTGAACCCTCGTTCAACAAAACCTCGTGAAACCTAACCCGATTTAACTGTACCCTCGTTAAGATCAACCCGTGCTTAGCTCAGGCTTTACATAACTCAACCCCCACTAAAATCAAACTCTGGTTGAATCAACTCAACCAAAGTCCTATGAACAAGTTTGAACTAGCACTGATTATAAGCTCAAAATTCTCTTCTAGCTTCGTGTGCGGTTTCTAACTTATATAACCCATTTGAATAACACCAGAACTTTTCCGAACTTTCAGTAATGGTTCTATCACCAAAACTATGATCCGATAAAATGTTTTTTGTTTTATTACAAACTGACCTTTTCGTTAGTACTCGGGTAAGGATTTGCCAAGCGGTACGTAAACACTGAATTTATACCCAATTCCCTAAGCTCTTTCAGTTTGACCTTTAAAGTTACATATAAGTATTTTGTTTGGGTAATTCCACGTAATGATCAGCCAGGAAATAAGACCCGGTAGTGTTTTTTTTGTCTTTGATATAAAGAACCCTAAAAATTTCCTGAGAACATTTTGGTTTTTGCTCTACAAAAATTAATGATTTCGACAGTTTTGACTTATTTATATCAAGGAAAACAAAGACTAAAATCGCTCCTCTTTTGAAAATGAGGAGGCTTATCTTTCGTATTTACGAACCATTTGAATGAAAATTTTGATTATTTTAAAACCTTTGTGAAGAATTTAGAAAATAGTTTGAATCTCTAGATACTTCCAAAATATTAAAAACTGCTCAATAATAAATGCAAATTTATTTAAAATATCCAGTTCACGATATAGACTTATCACAAAATGTATATTTAAATTTTTTTTTTTTTTTTTGATTAGTTTTTCCACTAGGGTATTTTATATAATTGGCCGCGCAATAGGGGTTTATAATTAAATAACGTTGCTGGCAAAATTTTTTTTTTTTTTTTTTTTTTTTTCTTGGTCTTAGACCAGGGCACTTCGTTTCAAAGGAGTTGTCGTATAAACTTCAAAAAGGATTAATTAGTTTTAAAATTAGAGTGGGGTTTTCCCATTTTTTTTGTCGAAAGTGATTGGAAGGCAACTAACACCCTTTTCACTCCCACCATTTCCCCAAACGCATCCAATCTAAAATTTTGAGATAGCCATTTTATTCAGCGTAGTTGATTTCTAGATAGAAATTATGTTTTTTGGGAAGGACACTTCTCCACAGGCTTCAGGATAAAGGTTGTAAGTTGTGTCCTGGGGGCATATACGTTTTTTTTTATAGAAAATGTTGTCATAGAAACTTCAAAAAAAGCTCGTTCGATTCGAAATTCAAAGGGCTAGTGCCCTTTTTAATTGTCGAAAGTGATTGGAGAGTAACTAACCCCTCTCTTATGCCCACCTTTTCCCCAAACACGTCCGATCTAAATTTTGAGATAGCCATTTTGTTTAACGTAGTTGAAAGTTCTGGGAATTAGGCCTTTGAGGATGACAACCCCCCACAGCCCTTAAGGTAAAGGTTGTAAGTTATGCCTTGGGGGCACATAAGGTTTATATTGATAGTGATGTTGTAGAAACTTAAAAAAGGGCTCAGTCGATTGGAAACGAGAAGGGTTTGTGCCCTTTTTAATTGTCAAAAGTGATTGGAGGATAACTAACACCCCTCTCCCATCCACCATTTCTCCAAACACATCCAATCAAAATGTTTGGATAACCATTTTGTTCGACGCAGTTAAAAAGTCTGAAAATTATGTTTTGAGGATAACACCCCCAAAGCCTTCAGGGCAAGGGTTGTAAGTTATGCCCCTTGGAGCATATAAGGTTTTTTTATTATAGAAAGTGTTGTCGTATAAATTTCAAAAAGGAATCATTCGATTGGAAATTGAAATGGCTAGTGCCCTTTTTAATAGTCGGAAGTGATCGGATGGCAAATAACCCCCCTGTAACGCCCACCATTCCCCCAGACACTTCCATTTTCTTCAACGTAGTTGAAAGGTCCGAAAATTAGGTCTTTGAGGATGACGACCCCCTCAGAGCCCTCAGGTCCCGGGTTGTAAATTATGTCCTGGGGCAAATAAGGTTTTTATAGAAAGCATTGTCATGGAAACTTCAAAAATGACTCATTCGATTGGAAATTGAAAGGGCTAATGCCCTTTTTAATAGTCGGAAGTGATTGGAGGGCAACTAACCCTCCTCTTACGCCCACCATTTCCCCAAGCACATCCTATCAAAATTTTGAGATAGTAATCTTCTTCAACGTTGTAAAAAGGTCTGGAAATTAGGTCTTTGTGGATGACAACCTCCCCCCCAGTCCTCAGGGCAAGGGTTGTAAGTTATGCTGTGGGGGTATTTAAGGTTTTTATTGAAAGCATTGTCGTAGAAACTTCAAAAGGGCTCATTCGATTGGAAATTAAAAGGGCTAACACCATTTTTGAGCAACTAACACCCATCTTACGCCCACCATTTCCCCAAACACATCATATCAAACTTTTGAGATAGCCATTTTGTCTAACGTAGTTGAAGGTTCTGGAAATTTGGTCTTTGAGGATGACAACCCCCTCACATCCCATAGGGCAAGGGTTGTAATTTATGTCCTGCGGTATATAACGTGTTTATAGAAAGGGTTGTCTTGGAAACTCAAAAAGGGCTCATTCGATTGAAAATTAAAGGGCCTAGAGCCATTTATAATAGTCGAAAGTTATTGGAAAACTTGACCTTTTTATAGTAAACATCGATGTGGGTGCAATGCATTATTTTTCTTTTTTTTTTGTTTAGAACAGGGCACTTCGTACCGAAGGAGTTGTCTTAGGAACTTCCAAAAGTTCTCACTCGATTGAAAATAAAAAGGGCTAAAAATTGATAATAGTCGAAAGTGATTGGAGGGCAAACTAGTCCCCCTCCCACGCCCACAGTCCCATTTGCCTATTATCTTTAAAAACTAAATATTCCCTTAAAATTAAATCAAAATGCACTTTGTTAATGCTAATTCCCAATAAGGCATCTCAGCAGTATCCCAAGAACGACTGAGGGTATTTTGTTAAAACTTTCGGGGCTACTTCTGCTCTTAAAATTTAACCGAATCAAAATAGCGTAAGTCTATCCAAGCTATCAAAGAAAGTAAACAGATTTTTTTTACGAGTGGTATCAAGTTTTCTATTTCAGGTCAACTAGAGGAGGTATGTTTGCGTACAAATTTTTAAAAGGGTGTATGTTAAAAATTTGCTGAAAATTCTTCTCCAGTATACAAATAGCAGGCCAAACTATAAAGTCTTAAAAAAAACAAAAAAGATTTAAAGAATGATTTTATTTTTCCCTGAAAACGAACAAAAACTAACTAAAAAAACTTTTTCCACAAAATAAGTTTTTCCAAGAAAAGTAAAGAACTCCATTAAACTCAAAAAGGGCTCATTTGATTGGAAATTGAAGGGCCTAGAGCCATTTTTAATAGTCGAAATCTATTGGAAGACTTGACCTGTCTTTAGTAAACATCGATCTGGGTACAATGTATTATTTTTTCTTTTTTTTTTGGTTAGAGCAGGGCACTTCGTACCGAAAGAGTTGTCTTAGGAACTTCGAAAAGGGCTCATTCGATTGAAAATAGAAAGGGCAAAAAATTGCCAATAGTCGAAAGGAATAGTCGAATAATTTTATTTTTCCCTGAAAAGACTATGTCGATATAAAACGAACAGAAATTAATTAAAAAAAAAACTTTCCTCAAAATAAGTTTGTCAAAGAAAAGTAAAGAGCTCCATTAAACCAAAAATGAGCAAAAATAAAATCAAATAATCTACCAAGCGTGAAACTACCACAAATCAGCATCGATAAATAAATGAAACACAAAATGAACAGAAATTACAATAAATAACCGAGTCAAACTCAACGAGCAGAAATTAACATGAGTAGAGCTCAAAACCCCTATGCCTTCACAGGCCAGAACACAATTTGCACTTTACTGAAAAAAACACAAATGAATGTGCATTGTCAGTTTAATATACATATACTGATATTTAGTAATCAAAGTGTTAATATTATTTTATTTATTAAAGTTATAAAAGTAAAAACATTTATATTTTTTCATTAAAGTGCAAAATATGTTAAAAACTGAAAGCTCTGCTCTGGTCAATTTCAAGTCTAAGAGGTTCGATTCAGCAATCAGAAATACTTGGCTTTTTACTTTTTAATTGGTCTCTTTGACAGCAAACATGACTTACGGGATGTCCAGCCAAGACATTGGCCACTCTTCTCCACATCACTTGGTTTTGACCTTTTTTACCGCAAAGAGCTGATGCAGGGTATAAGGCCGTGTAAGGGGGGGGCATAGTGTTTGAGCCTTCCCTCCTCGACATTTTGTCCGATGCGTAAAAATATAACAATAATGTATCCATAAAATAAAATTGCTTTAGCTGAAACTGCAATTAAAAGGGACTTGGCCTTTATTTTTTTTTTTTTTTTTTTTTTGATCGAATGGACTCAGGATATATTTGTAGGCTTATAGCTGTTATTTATATGCCGTTTTTCTACGAATATTTCGTTTTCTGTTATTTTCGATGAAGAAAGGGACAGGAAAAGAGTTCTTATGACCCAATTAAAAAAATAATATTACCTGGCGAGATATATATGTTAGAACCACGTTCTGTGAACAAGTTGTAATTTTATATATTAATTATGATGGTTTTTATTGTGTACCATCCCTTTGCTTTTGAAAACAAATCAGAGGGTTTTTAAACATGTTGAGTTGTCCGTCCCTCCAAACTACATTTACTTGTCTGTCTAGACTTGCTTCTCAGTATGATTTAACCTTGTTTTTAAAAAGTGGAGCTATTTTCTATTAACGTTTAAGGAGTACTTTGATTGACTTGTCAAAATACTAAAATAAACCATTTGAACTTAACACTTTTTAACACGTAAGTATAGAGTAATATACTTTGGCGCTAGTTTGACCACAAACTGGTTCTGTAGCTTCGCTGTTCGCTGCCTACCAGCTCACACAAAACCGTCTCCCGGTTTTCTTTTTGCTATGTTTATGATTTATTATCTTTCAAATTGTATGATTAGGGGCATAAAAACGGTTCATGAACCCTCCAATGCCTCCAATATTTCTTTACCTTGTAAGGAATTTCCTGTGTGTTCCCGTAGAATAGTGTCAAGTGAGTTACTCTCGTAAAACTTTTGTTTAATTCTCCTGTGAAACAAAACAAAAATGGTATGTATCTCCTTTGACCCACTAGTTTGTTTTCAATCTGTTGTTTCCATTCCAATGACCCATTAATTTGTTTTTTAGGTTGTTGTAATTCCCTGTGGAATAACCGTCGATACCAAAGAAGAAGATCGAAAGCGCCATTATGAATTATGTAAGCAGCTTGAAAAGGAAGTGGGCAGTATTGGTATTCGTGTAAAAGGAGATTACAGGGACAACTGTTTGCCAGATTATAAGTATAGCCATTGGGAACTCAAGTTCAGTGCAATATTTGAAAAATTGAAATTAGATAAGAATCTAAAAAAATACGAAAGGGGACTCATGCTTCAATATCAAGAAAAAATGTTAAATGGTCTAAAATTGTATATGAAACAAAAACGAGAAAAAAAAATCATTCATCTTGTGCAGAATTTTATAATCAGGGGCTGGTCTGTTTTTTTTTTTGTTTGTTTTTCTATATGCATTATTGACGGTCTTGTCTCAAAAGTATTTTAACCTCCAGAAATCATAGTTTCTGCTTTAATCGTATTCGGGTTTTTCATTAGTCAACCTAAAAGTCAAGAAAAGAAAAACTCATTTTAGTATAGATTACTAAATACTTACGGAGAAACCAATCTAACTTTTCTTTTCGAACCTGCACATTGGAAATAAAACAATTTCCTTAGAGTGTACGAGCTACTGCCGAAGTAATCTGGACTCTGAACATTTGTGGAAAATTCTTTATACCTTAGAGCTAGCGAGCTATTTTCAGTATATTCTGTATACTTCTTTGAACACTGAACGCTTCTGGGAAGTTTTGTGTACCATAGAGCGTATAAGCTATTACCAGCTTATTGTGAAAACTCGTGAAAAATTCTTTATAATGTAAAGCTCCCGAGTTACTGTCAATATATTGTGGATACCTATTTGATGGCCACTGGACACTCCTGCAAAAGTATTTGTACCCTAAAGCGTATTAGATATTGCCAGTTATCTTCTAGACACCAGTATCCGCCATTTAAAAATTTGTCTCTCAAAAACTAGGATCATATGTCTTGACTTTATACGCAGTCAGCCATGTCTTGATGCCTGCTGGAAAATACTTGATTTTCAGTTTATTAGAATCAGATTGTATTAATTGTGTTAGAATCCGAACCAACAATGAACTGTCTTCTTAAATTCTGTCTTTTTCTTTCTTTTTTATTTCTTTTTTTTCTTTTTTTCTTGTTCTTTTTTTTAATTTTTTTAGGTCTTTGGTGTCAAACACATTGATTGGTTCTTAATTTTATCCTGTCATATGGATAAAAAAAGAAGAAAAAGTAATACAAAAAAATAAAAAAAATTATTTTGTCATGCAACTATGAAATCTGGTAAAATTTATAGAGGTGAGAAAAAAATCGACAATGGGGAAGCCAGTTTTGAGAGATCAAAACTTGCAAAAATGAATGGCAAATTAAATTATAATAAATAGCAAATAACAAATTAAATTTGACACCTTTATGGTTGCTTTTCCGAGAAAATTAAGTTTAGGCAGTAAAAGTTATTTCAGAACAGGGTTAGGATCTAAGGTTCTTTAGGGATTGGAAACAGGGGTAGGAAAAATGGAAGCGATCCAAAAGAGTATGGGTCACTAAGAGTAAAAATTCTCCCAACCAAGGAAATTACGTGGAAGTATTTTTCGTAGGGACGGTTTTTGGTCATACCAAATGTATGGGAATTGTGATGAAGATTCTTTCCCCCACGTGGAGGATTCCTAAGGATCGAAGTTGATGTTTGAGCTTTTCCGCCTATTTGACAAAGAGGCTAGGTTTGCCAAAAATCTATTAAGCAGGGGGGAATTTTGAAGTATTAGAGGAGTGTAGTTATTTGTTTCGATAGCCATGCAATGTAGGGGGTGATTTTTATCGGGCGAGGAAGCTTGTAAAACATTTTTGTTTTGATGTGTGGTGTTAATTTATATTATTTTTACTCATAGGGTATACTGTATACCCTATGAGTAAAAATAATATTAATTAACACCACACATCAAAATAAAAATAATGCCTTACAAGCTTTCTCATCCTAGAAAATCACCCCCTATATTGCATCAAAAAATGATTGTATACCGTATACAATCATTTTTTGATTGTTTTTTTATTTTTATTTACTCACTGAAAGGATGTTTCATGCAGAATTTTCATTATTTATAAATTTTTATAACTGTTTCAAGCCTTGGGCCATAGGGCTTAGATGCTAAATAAATCCATATAATCTATTTAATCATTTTTAGAAGCCATTTTTACCAACCCCATTATAAACTGTACTTCGAAAATCCTGTCAAAATTTCAAAATATACAAGTGAACGTGAGAAAAATCTTGCCATTATATTCACAATATGAAATTAATTACAATCAAAATGTCTTTTTTTTTGTTTTTTTGTGTTTTTTTGTTTGTTTTCTTTTGTTTTCTGTGTCTTTTTTTTATCTGTCTTGTACCAATACCGTGTCTTCATTTTTTGTCTTTTGTTGACATTTTTGGCGACTGTGAAACCTAGTGCGAGAAAATTCTTGCCATTTTACTCGCGAGATGAAATCTACGAGAATCAAAACGTCTGTTTTTTTTTATTTTTTATTCTTATCATCTTTTTTTTCTTTTTTTTTCTGGACATGGTCAAATTATACTCTATAAACTTTAAATCTTTTAGCCTTTGTTTTTTATTTAATTTGATGGCTGGAAAAAATGTCATTTTGTGCTTCTTGTTGTGATGCGATTATAGTAAGATTCTATCTAGGGTGTGCCTTTGAGAATTGAACTTAGTCCACGTGATATTGAAAAAAATGAATTTGTTGCCGTTCGAAGGGACACGGGTGATAAGACAACCTTTTCTCGTGCTAACGCGTCAGAAAGTTTGAAGAATTTGCTTGATATTATTCATTGTTCGATGTTTGAAAAGGCCAACCAGGAGATGAAAAGCCACATCAAGGAGTGTTTTAGTCTCAGTGATCTTGTGGAAGAACTGGATAAGAAGAATATGATCCTTGCTCCTTTCTGTGGGGACAAGGGGTGCGAGGAGGAGATTGAGAAGGATTCTGCGAGGTAAGATACTCTATTTTGTATTATCTTGTGTTTTTATGTGTGTTAAAGAAAGGTTTTTCCTTAAGCAAAGAGAAACCGATAGTAGCTCATAGACAGGTTATTATTATTATTATTATTCATTTATTGCCCGTCAAAAAAAAGGTACAAAAGGTACAGTAGACGGAGTAATCACTAAAGAAAACAAAAAAGAAAAAATAAAAAAAAAAGAAGAAAAATAAGGACACAAACACACATTGAAAATTCAAACACATGGCAAAAGAAAACTATTCATTACATTAAAACGAACAGTGACTATATGCATTACAATAATATAAAAAAAAAATATTGTGAACAAATTGTTGAACATGGATGATTAAACTTACTTTTAAAAAGAGATAGAGGTTTATTAATGCTAATATTAGGGTCAGATAACTTATACAAATGAATAATTTTACGGTTTCTTGTCTAAGGGGGCAAATGTAAAAGATATTTAGCAAATCTGAAGAAGATTGATCGTAGGTGCTTTTTATCTGTAACTGTAAAGAATCTCCAGAAAGGAGCAATGTAAAGCAGATGAGGAAGGGCTGTGGCGTTATAAATGGATGCTAGAATATAACGGTTGAAACGTAGTTTGCTTTTTACGATTGCAGCTTATTCGTAAAAAAAAGAAATAAAAGCACAGACAGAGATTTTTCGTAAGTGAATACAGACGAATAGCAGCTAATAAACCGGTTCTTCATACAAGAAAAAGGAACATATAGGAGCACGTACAGATTATTCAGAAAGGAAATAGATGGGAGTACATAAGAAGATTCTTTGTCAAGGAAGGAGAAAGAGATTATAGCGCATAGAGATTTTTCATAAAGTAAAGAGAAAGAGATATCTGATAATACAAATTCTTCATTAAAGGAGGAGATAGCAGTGTATAAGAAGATGTGCGCCATAAAAGAAAGAAAATCCGGTAGCACATAGGAAGAATATACTCAAAGGAAAGAGTAAGAGATCGTAGCACAGAGATTTTCCTAAAGGAAAGAAAAAGCGAAAGTAGCTCATAGAGCTTATTCATAAAGGAAGGAGATTGCAGTCCATAATAAGATTCTTCGTAAAGGAAAGAGAAAGAGATAGAAGCTCAGACAGATTCTTAATTAAAGTAAGGATATATCAGTTTATAAGAAGATATTCTTCATAAATTAAAGAAAATCCGATAGCATGTAGGAAGATTATACATACAGGAAAGAGGAAGAGATAGCAGCACATTGAATAATTTTTCGAAATAAAAAAACGAAACAGATGCTGTAGAAGTGAGCAACTTATCAAAAATGATGATCGTGAGTAGGTGCCAATCTCATAAGAAGAAAACCATTTTTTGATGCTAACATTCAAGCGTTTGCGTGATAAGTCAAAAATTAAATTCTACATCTCACCAATTATAAAAAACTCTTAAGTTCTATATATATATATATATATATATATATATATATATATATATATATATATATATATATATATATATATATATATATATATATATATATATATATATATATATATATATATATATATATATATATATATATATATATATATATATATATATATATATATATATATATATATATATATATATATATATATTGCGAGAGTCTTTTGCGTTCTTTTTTCAAAATGGGTTAAATCCTCTTTTCTCACATATAGAAAGTTGAAAATTCAAAAAGTCGGATCTCGGATGCGTTAAAAGCTGTCCTTGACTAAACAGTACAAGTAAAATCCTTATAATACCAAGATAAATAAAAGTTCAAATAGGGATACAAATCATTTTAATAGACAGGTTTAATAGACAGGTTTTAATAGACAGACAAACAGTGATAGAAATTCACGAAAAACACCAGATATTTCAGTCACATATGCAGTAACCGTCATCAGTAGTAAAAAATCTGTTATTTTTTGTCAATTTCTATCACTGTTTGCGAAACACTGTCTATTAAAAGAATTTTTCTCTAGTTGAATTTTTATTTATCGTCATGGAAAGGCTCCATGGTTTCTGAAAGTACATCTAATACAAAAAACATTAAAATTAATATTTTTGGCCCCATGGAACCTATCTTAGGTCAATTCATACCTGAAAACCATGATTTTCCAAGAAATTTTTTTTTAGGTGTTTCAAAACCGTGAAGTTTTTAATGCAGCACTCCATTTGTCCAGTGTTGAGACCTTGTAGAGAGCATGATACCGCTTTTCATGCATAAAAATTCAAACGTTGACAGTTTGCTAATTCTTAATTACAATTACACCTACAAAGGAAAGTTGCATTTTTCATAATTTCTTTGGTGTCATGTATTATTAGCATGTTTTTCAATTACGTTTCTTTTTGAAAAGGTACATGATACATTATTAATCATAAACATGGTTATCCTCCTATATATTAGGGCTGTTCTTTTACTCATCTTTGTGCTAAGATCTTGCATCTTTTGTCTTTTTTATGCAAATGTCTTTCATCATTCTGCTCTGATCAGCGGTTTGAGAACAAAGATATTTTCAAAGCTTTCTCATCATTGTTCTATATGGCAGAAAGATGACGTGTTTCACGCTTTTTGCTAATATCAGTGAGCTTTAATATATTATAAAAAATTTTATTTTAAAAACGATAATTTTTGCAGAAAGATGAAAGATCTTATATGTAAGATCTTGGTGCTAAAACTCGGCTCTATGATGAGCATATCATCAAAGTTCTCTCATCATTGTTCTATATGGCAGAAAGATGGCCTCTTCACACTTTTTGCTAACTTCAGTGAGCTGAAAGATCTTACAACAAAGATGAGTCAAAAGAACGGAAATCTTTGCAGAAAGATATGAGATCTTAGTGCAAAAGAGTGAGTATATCATCAAAGTTATCTCATCATTGTTCTGTATGGTAGAAAGATGGCGTCTTTCACACTTTTTGCTCCCATCAGTGAGCTGTAAGATCTTAGATGTAAGATGTAAGTGCAAAAGAACGAGTCTATTATTTGTTTTTTCACGGTTTGTGCTATTGACTATATATATATTTTTATTGCGTACCATACTTAAATGCGTATATACCTTTTAAAGAAAGGCGACCAGTTTTTTTTTTTATAAATTTTATTTTTTCATGACGTTAAAAAAAAAAAAAAATTTGAAGAAGAAGCTTGGAAAACAATTAGTAAAAAAAGATTAATTGCAATAATTATTTTTAGGATAAAAAGTTGTATCTGTTTTCTGATTGGCCCTTCTTTTTCTAGGGGAACCGATGCAGAACCAGGAGCACCGGCAATGGGGGCTAAAAGTCTATGTTCCCCATTGGACCAACCAGATGCCATAACAAAGGACATGAAGTGCATCCATCCAGACTGCAGTAGGAAACCCGAGAAGTTAACACTTTTTGGTAGAAGTTATTAAGTGCTATGATTCCCAAAGAGTATGGAAAACTGAAAACTCACGGCCATCTAAATGTATATGTATACTATATCATGTGGATGTATACACCCTCTAGCGCTACGCAGCAAGATTTCATGTCTAGAAGAAAAAGCTTAAAACAAAGTATGATTTTCAAAGTATTGTACTATTTTTTAGTATATCTCAACTCTCACCTCTGCGTGCAAAAATACTACCACATTCATTAAAAGAAGAACGGCTAGACTACCACATAAAATACTGATTTTTGAAAAAACTTTGCATGTGAAAACACAGCCGCATTCTTCAAAAGAATCAGGTACTTTTCATTTATTAGGATTCTATGTTCTTTTGTATTCTCGACTTTGAAAAATAGTTTTTATGGTTTTTCTCATAAAGAAACAACCTTTTCCTGTCTTCGCATTTGAAATGCAAATGTGTTTCCAAGATTTTTCCAAAACCCTAAGAAATTCAAGTGTTCCGGGTGGATGGGGGGGCATGAGCCTGAGACAAGAATAAAATACATTTTTATACCACCATTCATTCAGGTTTTTTTCTTTTCTCTTTTTCTTTTTTTGTAAGGATGAAATGCTACACTTGCTTTTAACAGTCAACGTTTTTGGAAGAAAATCAAGTAAAGGGAACACATGCTAAAATTTGTTATCATCTTATATTCGAACTACTTTAGTCAAAGGATCTACGGTAAGATATCAGAGGATATCTAATAAATAAGAGGCAACCAAGCCAGTAGCTCTGCTCAGCTCACAGAGTGAAGCAAAAGGAAAAGGGCTAAACATTATCAACTGAAAAGCCCGCTAATGTAAATAGAAGAAGAAGAATGTTTCGGTCACAACAAAAGTACTCAGGTAGATTACGGTTTTTAATACATGCTGTCTACGGTTCCAATCAAACGTTGACTTTTAGCTAAATGATAGTTCGTTTTGTTTGAAATTACATTAATACCATTTAGAAATTTTTTGTTTCTGCCGGGTAGCGCTGTATTCGAAGTATTGGTAATAGTTATTAATTCCTTTTTACGGTCAGATTTTTTTTCGTTCAGTTTCCTATTATCTTTGGTTATGAGGTCTAATAAAGCTGG
>NC_142796.1:22225448-22288228 GCF_049724085.1 Artemia sp. Qi Xiang Cuo | reverse complement strand
ACTCCAAACTATTAACTAAAACTAAACTAAACTAGAACTTCAACAAAAACTCTAAGCTAAATACTCTAAACTCTTAACTAAAACTTAACCAAAATATAACTTTAAGTTAAACTCTAAGCTATGACTCTAAGCTAAAACTCTAAATTCTTAACATTAACTAAAACTTAACTAAACTAGAACTCTAACTAAAACTCTAAGATAAGACTATATGCTAAACTCTAAACTCCTATCTAAAACTAAACTAAACTATAACTATAATTGAAACTCAAAGTTAAAAAATAAAAATCTTAAATAAAATTAAAATAAACTAGAACTCTAACAAAAAAACTCTAAACTCTTAACTAAAACTAAAATAAACTTCAACTCTAACAAAAACTCTAAGTAAAGACTCTAAGATAAAACTCTAAACTAAAACTAAACTATACTAGAACTTCAATATAAAATCTAAGCTAAGACTCTAAGCTAAAAACACTAAACTCTTAACTAAAACTAAAATAAACTAGAACTCTAACAAAAACTCCAAGCTGAGACTATAAGATAAAACTCTAAACTCTTAAGTAAAACTAAACTAAACTAGAACTCTAAGCTAAGACTCTAAGGTAAAACACCAAACTCTTAACTAAAATTAAACTAAACTAGAACTCTAACAAAAAACTCGAACCTAAGACTCTAAGCTAAAACTCGAAACTCTTAACTAAAACTTAGCCAAACTAAAACTTTAAGTAAAACTCTAAGCTATGACTCTAAGCTAAAACTCTAAATTCTTAACCGTAACTAAACTAAACTTCAACTCTAACTAAACCTCTAAGCTAAGACTCTAAGGTAAAACTCTAAACTCTTAACTAAAACTAAACTAAACTAGATCTTTAACAGAAACTCTGAGCTAAGACTCTAAGCTAAAACTCGAAACTCTTAACTAAAACTTAACCAAACTACAACTTTAAGTAAAATTATATGCTATGACTCTAAGCTAAAACTCTTAATTCTGAACCGTAACTAAACTAAACTAAACTAGAACTCTCAATAAAACTCTAAGCTAAAACTCTAAGCTAAAAACTCTAAACTCTTAACTAAAACTAAACTAAACTAGAACTCTAACAAAAACTATAATATAATACTATAAGAAAAAAAAAATATAAACTCTTAAATAAATCTAAAACAAAATTAAACTTTAATATAATAATCTAATCTAAAAACTCTAAACTCTTAAATAAAACTAAAATAAAATATAACACTAACTAAAAAATCAAATTATTAAATAAAATTAAATTAAACTTCAACTCTAACAAAAATCTAAGCTAAGACTCTAAGCTAAAACTCGAAACTCTTAACTAAAACTTAACGAAACTACAACTTTAAGTAAAATTATAAGCTATGACTCTTATCTAAAACTCTAAATTCTGAACTGTAACTAAACTAAATTAGAACTCTGTATAAAACTCTAAGCTACGACTCTAAGCTAAAAACTCTAAACTCTTAACTAAAACTAAAGTAAACTAGAACTCTAACAAAAACTCTAATATAATAATATAAGATAAAAAAAAATCTAAACTTTCAAATAAAAATAAACCAAACTAAAACTTTAAGCTAAGACTCTAATATAAAAACTATAAACACTTAAATAAACCTAAACTAAACTAGAACTCTAACAAAAACTCTAATCTAAGAGTCTAAGCTAAAAAAAACTCTAAACTTTTAACTAAAACTAAACCAAACTAAAAGTCTAAGCTAAGTCTCTAAGGTAAAACTTCAAACTCTTACCTATAACTAAGTTTTGGGTGAAAAGGATGGGTACTTCAATTTGTAAAATGGGTTTAGGATGGTCACTAAGAAAAGAACTTGTTCTGAAATGCCTTTTGAAAAGTATTACTTGGCGTTGGGCATTCAAAAAGCTGTAAAGTAATGTTGTGGGTGAAAAGGATGGGAACTTCAACTTGTAAAATGGGTTTAGGATGGACATTATGAAAAGAACTTTTTCTGAAATGCCCTTTAAAAAGTATTGCTTGGTGTTGGAGCAGTCAAAAAGCTGTAAAGTAAAGTTGTGGGTGTAAAGGATGGGTACTTCAATTTGTAAAATGGGTTTAGGAGGGACATTAAGAAAAGAACTTGTTCTGAAATGCCATTAAAAGTATTGCTTGGTGTTGGAGCATTCAAAATCAGTATAGTAAAGTTATGGGTGAAAAGGATGGGTACTTCAACTTGTAAAATGGGTTTAGGATGGACATTAAGAAAATAACCGGTTCTGAAAAGATATAATAGAGCCATAAAAAAGTATTAAACATTGGGGGCCCAGGGGCCTTGGGGAAGCGGGGGATCGTTTGGGGGTCGGGGGGGCCAGTTTGGGCCAGGTGGCCCGTGGGGCGCCCGGGGGAACTTTGGAGCCTAGGGGCGGGCCGCTGGGGGCCGGGAGAAGGCCTTGGGGGGGCTGCGGCGGGCCTTGGGGGGTCGGGGGGCCACTTGTGGTCCGATTGGGCCTTGGGGAGCCGGGGGGCCCTTTGAGGACCAGGGGAGGGCCTTGGGGGGGCCGGGGGACCTTTGGGAGCCCGGTGGTCTTTTGGGCGTCGGTTGGGCCTTTGGGGGCCCGATGAGGGCCTTTGGGGGTGTGGGGGGGGCCTTGGGGGGTCGGGGGGCCCTTTGGGAGCTTGGGGGATCTTTGAGGACCGGGGGCTTCCTTCGGGGTTGGGGTTGGGGGATTGGAACCCTTTGGGGTTGGGGTAGTGGGTTCGGCACCCTTGGGGGTTGGGGTAGGGGGTTCGGAACCCTTTGGGGTTGGGGTAGGGGACCTCACGACACTGTTAAAATAGAACTTGTTTACTATAACGACCACACTCAAAACCTCTTCTAAAACCTTTTCTAAAATCATCTTTTAAAATGTCTCTAACTGTTTCGCCGAAATTATTCCCTAAAATGTTAAAAAACCGTTTCACCCAAATAATCCCCTAAAAGTAATTTCTGTGTGTTCCTTTTGTTTTTGGCATCCCTGTGCTGTCACATTTCAAATTTCTAGGAAACCCTTTCCTACGTTAATCTCTTCATCTCATAAATGTTCCTAGCTACACTATTAAGGTTTCGTTAGAATATCAATTTATTTCTCCGACTTAAAGCTCAGTTAAGCCGTATTTAAAAATAGAATTTCTTTCTCTTTAGACTCCCGCATAATTCCAAGTTAACAAGTGATGTCATTTCTAATTCCTGACGCTAGAGATCAATGAAGCCCTATTTAAAAATAAAATATTAATTTTTCTTTCTGACCTAAAGAACGTTTATCCCTCAGACCTAAGATTAAAGAAGCCATAATGTTTGTTTCTTAATTCTCCTTTTGTGAACCAATAATTCCCCCGCAGATTATGTAAATCAATTTGTCAGGTTAGGTTCGCCTAAAGATCAAAGAAGCCATGTTTGTTTCTTAATTCCCCCTTGTTTCTTAATCCAAGAAAACATCAATAAATGTGAAAAAATTCCTGTTTTTTTCATTCTCACTGACAACAAACAGACATAAATTATGTAAAAAAAGTTGTAGGTGGCAGCAGGGGTGAATGGTGGGACCTTTAGGGTCGTCTCTTCTAACATATAGTATTGGTTTTTGGGAAATATACAGAAGTTTTCAGGAGGTTTTTTTTCTGGTAGTGGGATGGAAGGGTGGGTCGGTGGTTATGTTGGAGGATCTGTTCATGAAGGAATGTTTTAATGGGGGAAGGGAAATTGCCTTGTAGGGGGCGCGGGAATTGCCTGAATTTTTTTTTGGTTTTGTGGAAGTATAAAACATTTTGCTGGATGGTTTTTTTCTGGAGGGGGGGGGGGGCTAGAGGTGGGGATTACACTGGAGAATCGGTCCGAGGAGGATGTGTCTGTGGGGTAAGGGACATTTCTATGAAGGGGGCGCCGAATTTCCACGCATTATTTAAAAAACGATCAGAAATTAAATAAAAAAACAAGTTTTTTCAACTGAAATGTAAGAAGGAATATTAGAACTTAAAACGAACAGAAATTTTAACGTATATGAGGGGGTTCTCCCCCAAGTCAATACTTCGCTCTTTACGCTACAGTTTTTTTAGTGCTTTCAAAAGAGCTATCTATTCTAATTAAACGGCCTTTGTGATTCAGGGGTTTGTGAATCAAATTTTTTTTAACTTTTAACGTAAAGAGAGTGGTATTGACTAAGGGGAGAAACCCCTCATATACGTAATAACATATACGTAATAAAAAAAAACAATAAAAAACAAGCGATACGGCTCAATAGTAATCGAAACTTTTAAAAACGGAATTTTGATGTCAATAAATGTATCAAAAGAATGTGTTAACAATGCTGATTTTAAAACTATAAATTTTATTAAGTTTAGTATTACTCATCAAAGGCTACGAGCCTGAGAAAATTTACTCGAATTTTTAAAGAGGGGCCCCTACAAGTGAAAGAATTTTAATGAAAATCACACCGTCAGATTCAGCGTATCAGAAAACCCTTTTACATAGGTTTCAAGCTCATATCTGCAAAAATCTGCAACTTTGTATTTTTTGCCAAAAGAAAAAATATACAAATATAGAAGTTAGTTACGTATATTAATTTGTAAAGACATCCATTTAGCAAAAGAAAAGTAAAATTTTTATGCAAATAAAAGCTGCATTAACTAAAAAACGATCAGAAATTAAATAAAAAAACAAGTTTTTTAAATTGAAATTAAGGAGCGACATTAAAACTTAAAATGAACAGTATTAGTCCGTATATGAAAGGGACTGTCCCCTCCTCAACGCCTCGCTCTTTACGCTAAAGTTTAACTCTGTCTCACAACTTTATTTTTTTAAACAATAAAAACCTTTAGCGTAAAGAGCGAGGCGTTGAGGAGGGAACAGCCCCTTTCATATACGGAATAATTACATTTCAACTGAGATGTAAGAAGGAATATTAGAACTTAAAACGAAAAGATATTATAACGTATTTGAGGGGGTTCTCCCCCAAGTCCATATCGCGCTCGTTACGCTACAGTTTTTTTATTGCTTTAAAAAGAGCTCTATATTATAATTAAACGGCCTTTGTTATTCAGGGGTTTTTGAATCAAATTTTTTTTTTAAATTTTAACGTAAAGAGCGTGTTTTTGACTATGGGTAGAACCCCCTCATATACGTAATAACATATACGTAATAGAAAAAAAACAATAAAAAAAACAAGCGATACGGCTCAATAGTAATCGAAACTTTTAAAAGCGGAATTTTGATGGCAATAAATGTATCAAAAGAATTTGTTTATAATGCTGATTCTAAATATATAAATTTTGTTAAGTTTAGTATTACTCATCAAAGGCTATGAGCCTGAGAAAATTTACTTGATTTTTTAAAAAGGGGCCCCTACAAGTGAAAGAATTTTAATGAAAATCACACTGTCAGATTCAGCGTATCAGAAAACCCTATTACATAGGTTTCAAGCTCATATCTGCAAAAATCTGCAACTTTGTATTTTTTGCCAGAAGAAAAATATACGAATATAGAAGTTAGTTACGTAAGTTAATTTGTAAAGACATCCATTTAGCAAAAGAAAAGTAAAATTTTTATGCAAATAAAAGCTGCATTAACTAAAAAACGATTAGAAATTAAATAAAAAAACAAGTTTTTTAAACTGAAATTAATGAGCGACATTAAAACTTAAAAAAAAAAAGAAATTAGTCCTTATATGAAAGGGGCTGTCCCCTCCTCAACGCCTCGCGCGTTACACTAAAGTTTAAATAGTTCTAAAAACTTTATTTTTTTAAAAAAAAAAAAACTTTAGCGTAAAGAGCGAGGCGTTGAGGAGGGAACAGCCCCTTTCATATACGGAATAATTACATTTCAACTGAAATATAAGAAGGAATATTAGAACTTAAAACGAACAGAAATTATAACATATGTGAGGGGGCTCTCCCCAAAGTCAATACCTAGCTCTTTACGCTACAGTTTTTTTTAGTGCTTTCAAAAGAGCTATCTATTCTAATTAAACGGCCTTTGTGATTCAGGGGTTTGGGGCTGTCCCCTCCTCAACGCCTAGCTCTTTACGCTAAAGTTTGACTGTCTTACAACTTTATTTTCTAAAACAATAAAAAACTTTAGCTTAAAGAGCGAGGCGTTGAGGAGGGGACAGCCCCTTTCATATACGGAATAATTACATTTCAACTGAAATGTAAGAAGGAATATCAGAACTTAAAACGAACAGAAATTATAACATATGTGAGGGGGATCTCCCCCAAGTCAATACCTCGCTCTTTACGCTACAGTTTTTTTTAGTGCTTTCAAAAGAGCTATCTATTCTAATTAAGCGGCCTTTGTGATTCAGTGGTTTGTGACTCAAATTTGTTTTAAATTTTAACGTAAAGAGCGTGGTATTGACTAAGGGGAGAACCCCCTCATATACGTAATAACGTATACGTAATAAAAAAAAACAATAAAAAAAAAACAAGCGATACGGCACAATAGTAATCGAAACTTTTCAAAAACGGAATTTTAATGTCAATAATTGTATCAAAAGAATGTGTTTATAATGCTGATTCTAAATATATAAATTTTATAAAGTTTAGTATTACTCATCAAAGGCTAAGAGCCTGAGAAAATTTACTCGATTTTTAAAGAGGGGGAAAACATCCCCTACAAGCGAAAGAATTATAATGAAAACCACACCGTCAGATTCAGCGTATCAGAAAACCCTATTACATAGGTTTCAAGCTCATATCTGCAAAAATCTGCAACTTTGTATTTGTTGCCAGAAGAAAAATATACGAATATAAAAGTTAGTTACGTAAGTTAATTTGTAAAGACATCCATTTAGCAAAAGAAAAGTAAAATTTTTATGCAAATAAAAGCTGCATTAACTAAAAACGATCAAAAATTAAATAAAAAAAAAACAAGTTTTTTAAATTGAAAGTAAGGAGCAACATTAAAACTTAAAACTAACAGAAATTATTGTGTATATGATAGGGGCTGTCCCCTCCTCAACGCCTCGCGCTTTACGCTAAAGAGTTACTCTTTCTCACAGCTTTTTTTTTCAAAAAAGTAAAAAACTATAGCGAAAAGAGTGTGGCATTTAGGAAGGGACAGCCCCTTTCATATACGGGATAATTTCTGTTCGTTTTAAATTTTAATGTCGCTCCTTACTTTCAGTTTAAAAACCTTTTTTTTTGTTTAATTTATAGTAAAGATTGATGTGGGTATAATATATTATTTTTTTTTGTTCTTGTTGTTGTTGTTTAGACCAGGGCACTTTGTATCAAAGGAGTTGTCGCAGGAACTTCGAAAAGGGCTCATTCGATTGAAAATAGAAAGGACTGATGCCCTTTTTAATAGTCAAAAGTGATTGGAGGAAAACTAATCCCCCTACCCCGCCCACCCTCCCCTTTGACTTTATGTTATAAAATAAATGTTGCCATAAGATTGAATAAAAATGCACTGTGTTAATGCCGATTCCCAATAAGGCATCTCAGCAGTATCCCAAGAACGACTGAGGGTTTTATGTTCAAACTTTTGGGGCTGCTTCTGCTCTTAATATTTAACCAAATCGAAATACCTTAAGTGTATCCAAGCTATCAAAGAAAGTATACAGATTTTTTTTTCCGAATGGTATCGAGTTTTTCATTTCAGGTCAACTAGACGATGTATGAAATTAAATTAAACACTCCTATTTGTGTCCAGAATTTTAAAAGGGTGTATGTTGTTAAAAATTGCTGAAAATTTTGCTCCAGCGTACAAATAGCAGGCCAAAATATAAATCTTAAAAAAAGAAAAGATTTAAAGTATCATTTTCTTTTTCTCTGAAAAGACTGTGTCAATATAAAACGAACAGAAATTAATTAAAAAAATTTTTTCACAAAATAAGTTTATCAAAGAAAAGTGAAGAACTCAATTAAACAAAAAATGTGCAAAAATAAAATCAAATAATCTACCAAGCGGGAAACTACCACAAATCAGCATCGACAAATAAATGAAACACAAAACGAACAGAAATGACAATAAATAACCGAGTCAAACTCAAAACGAGCAGAAATTAACATAACTTGGCCTCAAAACATCTATTGCTTCCCAAGGCCAGAACATAATTTGTACTTTACTGAAAAAAATACAAATGAATGTGCATTGTCAGTTTAATATACATACACTGATATTTAGTAATCACAACCTTAATATTTTTTATTTATTAAAGTTATAAAAGTAAAAACATTTATGTTTTTTTCAGTAAAGTGCAAATTATGTTCTGGCCTTGGGAAGGCATAGATGTTTTGAGCCCAACTTATGTTAATTTCTACTTGTTTTGAGTTTGACTCGGTTATTTATTGTAATTTCTATTCGTTTTGAGTTTCATTTATTTATCAATGCTGATTTGTGGTAGTTTCACTCTTGGTAGATTATATGATTTTATTTTTGCACATTTTTTGTTTAATGGAGTTATTTACTTTTTTTTGAAAAACTTATTTTGTGGAAAAAGTTTTTTTAATTAATACAATAACAGACACATTTTCCCAACAAATACACATACTCTGTAAAGAGAAATTGTAAAATATTCTTAGATATCGAAGAGAGGATAGGTCTTGGGAACGTGGCTGGATTTTGTTAGCTTTACCAGTCAGCCATTCACTCATCTTACCAATTATAGCACTTTAACACTCAATCATCAACGGAAAAGACAAACATTTTTCAGACTTTTTCAGGCTAAGAATTTTAAATTGATAATAATGAAATTAAACCAAAATATTACATTCAAATCAAACAAAAAAATTCCGATTTAGATTTATAGTTTCATACTTGTCTTTTAGCGGAAAATGTACCAAAGCCTCAATCTCTTGGAAGTCCTCCAATTGCCATCGAAGAGTTGCCAGTAGCTTCTCCTTACAAGAAGAAGGGAAACAAGTTTTAAACTCAACTAGAAGCTTCGTGAATCTTCTACTTCCTTAATTTTTTCCCTTAAACAATTATAAAAGCTTTATCTTCCTCGGTTTTCCCTACGAAGTGTTTTTTTCCAGTGAAGTGTGCTTTGTTGCTTATTTTTCTCTTTTTAGTTTTCTGATGGCTACTGTGCATTAAAGACATGATTAAACTTGTTGAACATTTTTAGGTAATTTTGGTAATACGGTAATTTTATAGCGTAACTTTTGGTAATTTTGGTAATTTTAGTTAGGTGATATTTATGGCGCAAAATAGACTGATTTTTAAATTTAGAAAGATCCCACCCATCAAGTTTGAAAATGATGCAAACCAAATTGCAATGATTCAGCAAAAATCAGTGCGTCGAGTTTTAGGTCCCTATCAACCTCCCTACTCAGATTTGGTTAGGATTCCTTTACTGTTTTTTAATTTTGATATAATTTGCCTGTTCTCGGTGTTTCTTCACTATAATGTCCTTCCGAACTCGGAATATTCATTTTATTCCTAAAAACAGCTTCTTGCGTGCCTAAAAAAACCTCTGGAATGTCATTGAACAAGCTAGATTCTCAAGGTGAAAACAATGTTCCCCGGAGAGAAAACGCAAGTGACCCTATAAAAATTGAAGTAAGTCTGTATTCTTTTTTTTCCACTTTTTATTTAAAATAATTCTGAAACTGGATATGCCACCAGTCATAAAAGACTTTGGCTACCTGTTTTATCGGATTTTTTTGCCAAATTTCACTCGGCAAATTAATTTCAGTTTAATTTCAACTGAAATTAAATTTAGTTCAACTTCATTTAATTTCAATTTATAAGTAATAACGGGGATTATCCAAGAGAGCAAAAAAAAAAAAAAAAAAAAAAAAAAAAAAAAAAAAAAACATAGAAAATACAAACAAGCAATAAACAATACAATTAACCCTCCTTAAGCTTCCCTTGCTTGGAATAACCCATGAAACATAGAAATAAAATTTAAAAAGGAGAAGAAAAGAGAGTAAGAAAGAGAGAAAAAAAAAATCTGCACTTGCCCTGGTCGCAACAACCCTTCCAAAAAACCACTCATTCCACCTGGTAACACACCCAAAACCCGTTTCCTTCCAGCAAAAGGTTAATTTATTTTCCATTAATTTTTTTCAGGAACGATCGGGTTTTAATGCTATCTATTGCTCACCTGTAGGTGGTAAATTGGTCCATTCTTATCTAAAATGATACTCAAAACTTTTTATGCCGAGGAGGAGTCAGTATGAAACTAGAGCAACAATTGTTTCAGTATATGAAAAATAGGGATCTAGAAGGCTTTAAAAAAGCAGTAGATAATGTGCCTGAATCGGAAAGAGAGGTAACTCATAGACCGGTAGATGAAGAAGGACGAACACTTATTTACTACCTTACGGAAAAGGAAAATGTAAGATTCTTATACTATCTGCAACAGCCAAAGCTTAGCCTTGGAACAGTAACTTGTAATATGCTAGATGCTGCACTTGTACCTCTTAGAAGACCTTTCCTAGAGAGTGTGGAGGGGAGAATCAGACAGCAA
This sequence comes from Artemia sp. Qi Xiang Cuo, assembly GCF_049724085.1. Lineage (NCBI taxonomy): Eukaryota > Metazoa > Arthropoda > Branchiopoda > Anostraca > Artemiidae > Artemia > Artemia sp. Qi Xiang Cuo. The sequence goes on along the minus strand of NC_142796.1, from coordinate 22,277,817 downwards.
ATCGCTTCAGGAATGCCGGAACCAGAAGAAATTTCAGTAACGACCTCCTTAAAAGTTAAAGATATAAAAGATTTCTATGCCCTCGTGAGAGTTGGTGTTGAATGTGATCTTGGGTGTTCGAAGAAGTAGAGAATTGCTGTTTCATTAGGGTTAAAAAGTTAAATTACAAAAGGAATCTAACAAGTTGATATAAACTTAACCTTTTGGTAGATAAGTTGATTAATTCTTAACAGCAGTAATGAGCTATAGCGAGTAAATTAATATGAACCCTAAAGAGCTACTAGTATTACATATAAAAAATAATAATTTTGAAGCTTTTAAATTAATAATAGATAATTTATCAGATTTAGAGAAAAATATTCTTCATAAGCTAGGAGACAGTAAAGGAAATACTGTCTTTTATTATATTATGTCTATTCCAAATAAACAGTTTTTTGACTATGCGGAATCATCTCCCAAAGTTGATGCTAATATTGAAGTTGTTCTTAGTGAGGAAGCAAAGCAAGGAAAGCTTAAATTGAGTAAAATAAATGACATTAATGTAGCTAATATAGTTAAAAAAATGAATCAAATAATGAGTTCAGGAGAGCCTCATCCAGAACAAATCACAGTAGAACCAACTATTAAAACTATAGATGCACGCCAAATTCTTAGTTGGGTTAATGAAACAAGTGCTAAGGTGTCGCGTCCTATTGACTGATGTGTCATGATTCACCTAATAATTTATTGTTTCCTTTACCTTTGATAAAACAATAGAATCTCCCTAGTGGGTAAAGTTGGCAGAGTATCGGTCGATATTTCCCATCCTAGGGGGCTACCGATTAATTTTGTAACTGGGCTAATAGCGTTTCAATAAATTGAAATCGCTCTTCAGCCTGCGGCAGCGGTTTTTTAAACTGCAATCGATTACTGGCAGTTAAGCGAAAAACTTGCAACTCATTTTGGATTAAAGTAATGACTCGCTGCGCATCAATCGGGGTATTCTCTAAAAACAGTACGGTACCGCCGTTGGCATGGGCTTCTAAGCGTTGGATACCCAGTGGTTGTGCTAGCTGGCGTAATCGGTTGATGCGGAATAGGATTTTCGCTGCCTCAGGCAGTGGTCCAAAGCGGTCATTTAACTCCTCCTGTAGTGCCTGCAGGGTGGCAGCATCCTCAGTACTAGCTAGCTGTTTATAAAAAGAGAGCCGTAGGTTAACATTGGGGATGTATTGCTCAGGCAGTAGTGCTGGGAGCCGGCAGTCCATTTCCGTCTGCTGTTGAGCCAGTTGTGCTAGGCTTGGCTCTTGCCCGTTTTTTAACGCATTTTCTGCCACCGCTAACAACTCCTGATAGTGGCTAAAGCTGACCGCTGACAGCTGGCCACTCTGCTCGGCCCCTAGTAGTTCGCCGGCGCCACAAATGTCTAAATCATGGGTGGCGAGAGCAAATCCAGCCCCCAACTCATCTATTGACCCAATCACTTCCAACCGTTGGCGGGCTTCTGATGTCAGCTGTGGTTGTTCTGGGATGAGGAGGTAGGCATACGCTTGGTGGTGTGAGCGGCCAACCCGGCCACGGAGTTTGTGTAACTGGGCTAAACCAAAGCGATCAGCATGCTCAATAATAATGGTGTTGGCATTAGGAATATCGATGCCGGTTTCAATAATCGAGCTACACAGCAGAATATTAAAACGCTGGTGATAGAAATCAGACATCACTCGTTCCAATAGCCGTTCACTCATCTGCCCATGACCAATACCAATGCGTGCCTCTGGCAGCAGCAGCCTTAATTTTTCGGCAGTCTGCTCAATGGTTCTAACCTCATTATACAGGTAGTAGCCTTGGCCGCCGCGCAAAATTTCACGCTGTAAGGCTTCACGGATTATCAATGGGTCATTTTCACGGACAAAGGTCTTAACGGCCAGTCATTATTTTTCATTGTATGAGATAGATACTGCTGGTTATCTCGGTATTTTTTTATACTGCAACCAATTAAACTACAGGCTGTCAAAATGCCTGCAGCTCCAACTCCGACGAGGATCCAGGGGGTAAAATCTTTTAAAAGCCCATCATCAGATTCTTCAGGATAATATCCAGAGTTGATATCCTGAGTTAAGTAAGAAACGGTACTATTATCAACATCTTCCACACCTGTTATGGTGTTAGAGAGATTAGTTATAACCGTTTCATAGATAGTAGCAGTAATATTAGAAATTGCAGCAGTTACGTTTGTTTGCTGAGGCGGAGTGGTTGTAGTTGGTGAACAACTATTTGCTAAACAGTTAGGAATTCTGCAATCAGAAAGCCAAGAATAAATTTCTTCTCCTTTAAAGAGATTATGCAGGGTGATACCCAGGTTTCATGACAAGCCTCAACTAATACTTCTTGCATTTCTTGACTGCATTCTTTCCAACTATCCATAATATCACAAAGTTGAGCTTGCTTATCCTTAACAGTTTCAAATGATGGACTATCCGCCAAATTGGTGCAATTATTTTGTAAGTGGCTTTTGATGAATTCAAGGGTAGTAATAATAGGTTTACCGGCAAATTTCATCGTAGCTTTTATCCAATCCTCTTTGCTCCAATCGTTGTCTTTGGATTCATGATGGCATTTTTAAAATAAAAATAGTGGAAAGTTAATATAACTGCGAACAAGGGAAATGATATCACTCATTTTTAGGATCCTATTGATAGTTTATGATTAATTTTTTTTGGATATTCTATTTACTAAAGATGATAGTTCTCCTATTTGATTATGGGACTAAAATGGATTCTATTTTAGGTATATTGTAGTAATTCACAATAAGATTGTTGTTAGCATCTAAAATTATTATAAGAAAATGCCAAAAAATTAACATCTCGCATAGAGGTTTTTTAAAAATTTTTTCAGATGACTCCTAATAAAGCCTAGAGAAATAACTCCTACTAATAGGCTCATTGATAATTATAGCGATACAATAAAATGTCAGTCTATAATGTTCTCCTATAGGATTACTGACTCTAGTATAGCTAAGGTGAATTGGAGGAACCACCTTAGCGTTTGACAGTCTATAGTGAAAAATAACAAAAAATTGAATAATAGTAAACATTTTTTTCATAAAACCATCCATTAATAGCAGAAAAATAACCAGGTTAGGGTATTAGGCATCTATCCTGCCAGTCGGTAATAGCCGTTAAGGGTAAAGCGGCTATTTGGTTGAGGAGTTTAAGTTGCCGCAAGCGGTTGACCTCTGCCACGGCAAGCTGGCGACAGAGGAGAGGGTTGCTATCTTATAGTTAACGATAGCCCACCAAGCAAAATGAGGTAATGCCTTACATTGATACGTAGTGATTAGTGGAGATGTAGGTTCCAATTAGCTTTTCATGAATTTCTACCGACTTGGAAAAGCAAATGCTTCCGTGCTAATCCCTTAATATGCATTCTAAGATTAAGACTGAATCGCTCAATCTTCTGAGTGAAGATCTTTCCCATCAGGTATAGATGCTGGGGTATGAACTTCTGGTAAGGGATCCACTGGTCTGTAGTGATGAACCTGATTGAGAATTTCTTTAGAAGTCTCACTAAAGAGAGCAAAGTCTCCGAATTCCTGGGTCCAAAAGTGTGAGCAAGAACCTTTCTCCGCTTAGTATCCAGGGCGTAAAAGAGCCAATGCTGCCGTTTCTTACTGCCAACAAAGCTTCACTGCTCATCCATCTCGCAAATCAGAGCTACCTCTTCGACGACTTCACGATGACTGCTTGAGTGGACGGCGGCCAATTTTTTTAAGCGCCGGATCACGATGTTTTGGCTAATCTTCAGTACCCGGCTAGTGTTGATCTTCACCCATTTTCTTGTTGCACAAGAGGCAGCGGTACCGTTGTGCTCCACTGGCTCTCACACCTGCCTTGTTAACTTCGACCCCATTGCAATATCGACACCTAACCTCCACCAATGCCACCTGAAACACTCCTTGTCTTAACCCATTTACTGGCCGCAATCTTAACAAAAGATCCCGTCAGAGGCACTACCCAAAATGACTAGAAAGGGATTACCTCGTTGTTTTTGGTTGTATAAGACAGATACCGCTGGTTATCTTGGTATCGTTTTATACCGTAACCAACAAGACTGCAAATTGTCAAACAGCCTGCAGCGCCGATCCCGACAAGAATCCAGGAAGTATCGCCATTTAAAAAGCCATCATCAGCTTCCTCAGAATGATATCCTGCACTGATATCCTGAGTTAGGCAAGAAATTTTGCTATTACTAACGTCTCCTGAATCCGTGATGGTGTTAGAGGAATTAGGCATAATCATTCCGCAGATAGCAGCGGTTAAGTTTGAAATTACGACAGTTGTTGCGACAGTTGTATTAAGAAGCCAGTGGCTATTAGTTGCGTTTATTTGCTGAGTTGGCATTGTAGTTGTTAATGCTTCTAATTCATTTGCTATAAAATTTGCTGAACAATTGCTGGTTAAACAGTCGGGAATTTTGCAATTAGAAAGCCAAGTATAAATTTCTCCTTTAAAAAAGTTGTGCCAAATTTTTCCTGAGGGTTTATGACAAGCTTCAATTAATGCTCCTCGCATTTGTTGTTGTCTACATTGTTTCCAACTATCTACAATATCACAGAGGTGAAGTTGCTTGTTATAAACAGTCTCAAATGATGGGCTATCTGCCAGATCGGGACAATTACCTTGTAGGTAGTGTTTGATAGTTTCAATAGTAGTAATAACGGGTTTATCGAAAAATTTTATTGTAGCATTTATCCAATCCTTTTTGCTCCAATCTATATCTTCGTGTTCATGATGGTATTTTTCAAATAAAATTTTTGGAGAAGTGGTAATCTTGCAAGTAAGAGGATTAATACTATTCATTTTTGAACTCCTATGAATAATTCATAATAGAGGTTAGTGAGATGCGGATAGTTCTCCTTTTAGGTTAAAGGGCTCAAATGGATTCTATTTCAGTCATATTATAGTAATTCACAATAAGATTATTAGTATCTAAAATTATTATAAGGTGATGTCAAAAAATTAACATTCCGTATAGGGATTTTTTAAAAAACCTTGTAAATGACTCCAAACAAAGCCTGGAGAGATAGCTCCTACTGGCAGGATCCTTGATGATTATAGCGATATAATAAAATGGCAATCTATAATATTCTCCTATAGAATTATTGACTCCAGTATAGCTATGGTGAATTGGAGGAACTACCCTAGCGCTTGATAGTCTATGGTGAAAAATAACAAAAAATTTAACAATAGTAAACATTTTTTCATAAAACTATTGATTAATAGAAAAACAATAACCAGGCTAGGGTATTAGGCAGCTGTTTGCTAGCAGTCGGTAGTAACCCTGTTTATGGTAGGGTTCCTGTTTACTGCTTAAGAATTGTAGGAGGAATACTGTGGCAGGAGGTTAGTCATGGTGGAGTTAGCCAAATCAACCGGTTGCCGTAGGCGGTTGATCTCTGCCACGGAAAGCTCATGACAGAGAAAAAGATTGCGATCTCTTATTAACGATAGCACACCAAGCAAAATGGCTAGACAGGGGTTATTTCATTGTTTCGGGTTGTATAAGACAGATACCGCTGGTTATCTTGGTATCGTTTTATACCGTAACCAACGAGACTAGCAATTGCCAAACAGCTTGCAGCCCCGGTCCCGACGAGGATCCAGGGAGTAACACCATTTAAAAAGTCATCATCAGCTTCCTCAGAAGGATACCCCGCACTGATATCCTGAGTTAGCGAAGTAATGCTCCCGTTAACAACATTTACTACACCTGTTATAGCGTTAGAAAAATTAGTGGTAACTGTTTCGTGGATGGCAGTGGTAGGGTTTGAGATTGCGGTAGGTGAACAAGCACTTGTTAAACAGTCAAGAATTTTAAGTAATTCGCCTTCCATTTCTTGATTACATTGTTTCCAACTATCCACAAAATCACAGAGATGATTTTCCTTAACAGTTTCAAATGATGGGCTAGCTAGCAATTCGGGACAGTTAGCTGTTACGTAGCGTTTGATGGCTTCAAGGGTAGTATGAAGATAGAGATTGGAGCAAAAAGGATTGGATAGTGGAAAATTAATAAAATCTTTAGAAAGAGAAACAAGAGTTTCCAGAAAAATAGGGTTACTCATTTTTGAACTCCTTTGGATAATTTACAATTAAAAGCTGATGAGGTATTCATTAAAGCTGTTGGTATCCTTTTTGGTTTAGGGCTCAAATGGAGCTTAACTCAGGAACATTATAGTAATGCGTAATTAAGTTTATTGTTATCTGAATTTTACCATAATTTATTAACAGACTAGTCTTTTGATTTAAGTCTCTATAGTTTTAGTGAATTGGAATAACTACCTTGCGGAGAAGCTTGCTATCGATAGGCAAGTGTCTAACAGCTGCAGAATAGCTCTAGGAGGTGGTGGAGAGTTCTCTCTCATTGTTTGTTGTACAAATATGAGCCCGGTTACTGTAAACAACGAGACCACAAGCTAGCAAACAGCTTGCTATAATGCCATAATGAACCATAATGAGCCAGGGAGTAGTAGAATCACTTGCAAGGTTATCATTAGAGCCGTCAAAATGATTGCCCGCATTGATATCTTGGGTTAGGCAATTAATGCTTCCATTAACAATATCATTCACTACCGTGAAGCTGTTAGAGAGATTAGACTTAACCGATTCGCAGATAGTAGCGGTAGTGTTTAAAATTGCGGTAGTTACGTTTGTTTGCTGAAATGATGTTGTAGTAGTTGTTTCATTTAATGTATTTCTTACTGATGTTGTGGTAATTGCTAAACAATTATTTGTTAAACAGGCAGGAATGCTACAATCCGAATGCTGAGAATAGAGGTTGCGCCAGTCTGTTCCCCAGAGGTTCTGACAAGCTTCAACCAATGTTCCTACCATGTGTTGAGTACATTCTTTCCAACTATTTACAAGATCACAGAAGTGAATATTCTTAAGAGTTTCTAATGGTAGGCTATTAGCCAAGTCGGGACAGCTATCTTGTAAACGGCGTTTGATAGCTGCAAGGGTAGTAGTAAAGGGTTTACTGATAAAATTCAGTGTCGTTTTTTCCCAATCCCAATTGCCTTTAACTTCTTTTTCAAGTTCTTGTTGGCATTTAAGTGAAATAATGGCACTCATTTTTGAACTCTTCTGGTTAATTTATAGATAAAAGTTGTTGTGTTATTCTATTTTATTAAAACTAATAGCACTCTTTTGGGTTGAGGCACTAAAATATTTCGTGTGGGAAATGTTTAAAAAACTTTATAAAGGACCAATAAAAAAGCCTATAAAGAAAGCTCTTCTTATCAGAAATTTTGATAATTACAATCATTAATTGATAATTAATCGGCTAAACAGCGTCGGTCGCTGCTGTGGATCTCGATGGCTACAGATCTCCCCCTCTGGCTGATAATAGGCCAGTACTCGGCAGGGTTGAGAGGTTGCCGCCGACAATGAGAGTGGTTGCCCATCCAGCAGCACTCGCGGCAATTGCTGGCAATCAATTCGCTGGCCAATTTGCGCCGTTTGGCCATTTACTTGGACACGCCCCTGAGCAATCCACTGTTCCAGCTGCCGGCGGGAGCTGTAACCAGCGCATGCTAAGATTTTATGTATTTTCTCTTGCGTCATCTGCCTATTCTACTGTGATTGCCGATGATCCTTCTCCCTGGAAATTTTCTTTCTCAGTTTATCAAGCCAGTGGTTAGAGTTGATTTTTGATAAGTGACTGCCGAGCTACTCGGAGATAGTGCAGCATGGTCCAAAAGGTTAGCAGCATAGCAATATAGAGGGCAATAAACCCACACCCTTCAAGAACAGCTGAAGGACGCCACAGTAGGATGGTCAAGGCAATCATTTGCGTTGCAGTTTTGACTTTAGCTATCCAGGTGACCGCCATCGTGTGCTGCTTGCCAAGCTCGGCCATCCACTCGCGCAGTGCCGAAACAATCATCTCGCGGACAATCATAATGGTACTAGGCAGCGTGATCCACGGCGTATGATAATGCACAGCAATTAATACTAATGCCGTTGCCACGATAATTTTATCGGCAACCGGATCCAAGAATGCTCCGAAAAGGGTAGTTTGTTGCCAACGACGTGCTAAAAAACCATCACACCAATCGGTTATCGCTGCCAAAACAAATACTCCTGCACAAGCTTGAGAGGCCCATTGGGCGGGAAAATAGAAAAAGAGTACGAAAAAGGGGATCAATGCAATACGGAATAGGGTTAATAGCGTTGGAATATTGATTGGCATACTCTGAGCGCAACTTTCCATTTAATGGTGGGTATTCTAATGAGCGATGATAGTCTACTAGACAGCTGATAGATATTAAAGCCTGCTTCAGCGGGGGAGAGCGGTATAAATTTTTTCAGCTAAGCTACGAGAGATTGAGGGGACCGCAGCAATCTCTTCAATCGTAGCGCTCAATAGGGGTTGTAATCCTCCCATATAGTACAATAGGGTTTGGCGTCTTTTGGGGCCGATACTGGGAATTTGCTGCAAGATGCTAGTTCGACGAGCTTTGGCGCGTTGCTGGCGATGACCGAGTAGCGCATGTCGATGTGCCTCATCGCGCACCTGTTGTAGTAGGTGCAACGCCGGATCAGTGGCCGTTAGTTGGTAACCGTGATCTTCGCCGGTTAGCCTGAGGGTTTCCAAGCCTGGTCGTCATTCTGGGCCTTTGGCGATAGCAAGAATGCTTGGGGTGGTTTGGGTCCCCCAGGAGAGGGCATTCAGGGTACTTAAAGCGGTCTGAGCGGCTTTGAGCTGCCCTTTGCAGCCATCAATGATAATCACAATAGGCAGTTGCTCAGCGGAGATGGGTTTACCGTAGCGACGCTGGAGTGCTTGCGCCACGGCGGCATAATCATCCCCTGGGGTTATCCCGCTAATCCGATAACGACGGTAAGCGGATTTGAGTGCTCCGTGTTCGGTAAAAACCACGCAGGAGGCGACCATCTTTTCTCCTAAAGTGTGGCTAATATCAAAGCACTCGATGCGTTTCAGCTGTGGTAACTTTAACCAATTTTGTAACGCTTGCCAACGCTGTTGTTGTGTTGAGCGTTTTGCTAACCGATTTTGCAATGAAGCTAGGGCATTGGTACGCGCTAGTTGAAGATAGCGGGCACGGTCACCACGTGGCTTAGGATAAATGGTTAATGAATGTTGTAGCAGCATACTTAAGCTGCGTACTAATTGTCAGTTCTGTGGTATTGGATGATCAAGCCAAATTTGTTCAGGTAATCCATTACTGGTTCTCTTTAGGTTAGCAAGATAATACTGGCTGATAAAGTTTTCAATAATATCATCAGCGCTACTATCGCCGGGCACGTTGGGGAAAAAGCTGCGACTGTGAGTAATTGGCCATGGCGTAACATCAATACCTGAATACAAACCAGGCCCATGGCAAATACCACGCTGTGAACTTACAGGCAAACGTATTCGCCATAAATTTGGCAGCCTCCAAGAAAAAAGGCATGTGGATGGGCGGTAATCCGCCACTTGGCTACGATATTTGTGATCGCAAATTAGTGATCAACCCTGAAGAAGCAAAGCTGATTCGGCATATCTTAAGCCGCTTCTTGATCTTGCAAGCGAACTGAATCAACAAGGCTATTGTACCAAGCGCATTATCAGTAAAACCGGCAAAGAATATGGTGCGCAGTTATTCACAAAAGCCAATTTATGTAGGACTTTGATTAATCCGGTTTATAAGGGATTTATCTCTCACAAAGGTGCTGGTTATGAGGGCGAGCATGAAGGTATCTTGGAACTTGAATTCTTTGATGAAGGGCAGGGCATTTTTGAAAAATGCCCCCATATCCGTGGCAGAGAATCTACGGCTAAAGATCAAGTGCTTTTGAAAAACCTTATTCGCTGTCAGGTCTGTGATGTTGTTATGACACCAACATATATCAAAAAGAAAGACAAGCGTAATCGCTATTATGCCTGCAGCAACCATTTGCGCGGCAAAAGTTGCATCTCCCATCACAAAACCATCGCATCCAATGAAGTTGAGCGTGTCGTAGTACAACAAGTGCGTGAGATCCTGAAATGCCCTGAAATTACAGTTAAAACCCTAAAATCTCTGGAGGGGCAAATCTCCATGGATGAAGCCTTTGCAATGCTGCAGCAGATTTATGTGATTTGGGATTTGCTTTTTCCCATTGAGCAATACCGCATCATTTGTTTGCTGATCAAAGCGGTGTTAGTACGAGAAGATGGCATTGATGTGCAAATCCATATAGATGGGCTACCGAGCTTACTGCTGCATGCGGGGATGGAGGCATGCCTATGAGCAAGGGAGAATTATCGGTATTCATGCCCAGGCGTCTTAAAAAGCGAGGTGGCAGAAAAATGGTGCTGGTGCCAGAAGGCAAAGCGCAATTGGCGGTTCAGAATGCGTCTGTTGACACCAGATTACTCAAAGCCCTGGTGCGAGCTCACTTATGGCAACGTCAACTGAAATCCGGCAAATACCAAGCCATGCAAGATTTATGCGATGCCAATAGAGTCACAGCCAAATATGTGCAGCTGATCCTCAGGCTAAGTTTCCTTGCCCCAAAACTCAAAGAAGCTATCCTTTTAGGAAACCAATCACGCCATATGAAACTCGCCGAACTCATGCAAAACATACCAAGCCTCTGGCATGAACAGGGAGAATTATTTGGTTGTGAGATTTATCATTTATAGAAAATTAGAAGCTAATGCTGCAAAATTAAGCTTTGATTTAGCGTAAGTATCATAATATGCAATAAAAGTACCGTTTTTCAGAAATAATGATCTATCTCCATAATTAATAGCATGGTCCATGTTACGCGTAATCATTATGCAAGTACGTTTCTCCTCTTTGATAATTTTTGCCGTTAGCTGCATTATTGCTTCACTACTTTCAGGATCTAAAGCCGCAGTTATTTCATCAAGCAGCAATATTTTGGAGTCAGAAACTATACTCATAACAAGGCTGATTGCCTGCCTTTGACCACCAGATAAATTGCTCACTAATTCGTCCATAAGGTTTTCTAAACCCATATTGAGAATTTGCAATTTCTTTTGAAAAAATTGTCTATTCGAGTTATCGAAGAATGGCATCAACCCTCGTCTCTGTCCGCGTTTAAAAGCAAATGCCATATTTTCGAAGATAGTCACATTTTCCATTGTTCCAACTCTAGGATCTTGCATAACTTTTGGAACCAAGGCTGATCTACGAATTTGAGACATATTTGTTGTGTCTTGTCCGTCAAGTATAACCTGACCAGAATCTGGTTTCAAAAAACCAGATATCACATTAAACATAGTGGACTTGCCTGCACCATTGCCTCCTATTACAAGCACAAACTCTCCAGCTTTGATATCCACTGAGAGATTGTTTAAGATTCTATGCTCTAATTTACTTGATTTTCCTAAGGTAATGTTAATATCTCTAAGAATTAGCATATCACCTCCTTGGCATATACATTATAGCTATAACCATAATACCGGTAATAAGGTTTAAATCCGATGTTTGCATACCAAGCACGTCACTATGTAAAGCTAGGCCGATCAATATTCGGTATACAGTAGAACCAATAAGACAGCTTATTATTTGCACATTCGCACTTCTGTATTGCAATATTCTTTCGCCAATCTTTACTGATGCAAGTCCCATAATAACTGTGCCAACTCCACTTCCTACATCTACAAAGCCATGATTTTGGCTAAATAATGCTCCACCTAAGGCAATAAGGGCATTGCTTAATGCTAGCCCGATAATGGTCATCATTTTAATATTGACGCCGCTATTTTGGGCAAGTCTTTTGTTTTGTCCAATACTGCGTAGTGCAAGACCAAAATATGTAATAAATAAGTATCCAATTATTAGGCACATCAACAACGCAATAAAGCATAAAATATCTATTGCTGAAGTTTGATAAAAGATTTTTTTATCTCCAATAAGAGCGATATTAGGGAGACCGCCCATTACATGCAAATTTATAGAAAAAAGCATAAAACCTATTAATATTCCAGAAAGCAGATCGGTTATTTTAAAGCGTGTATATAAGATTCCTGTATCGATACCGGCGATGCAACCTGCAATTAAGGCGGCTATAATCGCAAACCATGGATTATAACCACTTTTTATAAGTACGCTCGAAACTGCAGCTCCAAATACAAAACTACCATCACAGGTTAAATCCGGGAAATCAATGATACGAAATGTAATATATATGCCAAGCGCAACGATTCTATAGATGAGCCCTATTTCAAAGCTCATCATAATTTCATTTAACGTCATCTCCCCCCCCCTTTCAATGATTTTTGATGCTTTCCTTAATATCTCATTTGGAAAATTGATACCACTTGCCGCCGCCGCACCCTTATTGAGATAAAGCTCCGTCTTATTAGCAAATTCCACCGGTATATTCGCAAGCTCTTCGCCATTTAAGCTACGCGCGACTATTGCTCCGGTTTGCAACCCCACTTGATATTGATCTGGTCCAAGAGCAGCTAAGGCACCAAGCTCCACAGAATCTGTGTCACTCACATAAACAGGGATCTTGGCTTTGTTAGCTATAGCAACTTTACTCTGCAGTGCAGCAAGCGCTGTATTATCATTGCTGATAAAAATAGCATCTACATTGTTAGCTAATTTAGTCACAGGTTGAGGCATGTCAGCAGTTTTATTTGCAGATTGCGGTATTAATTTTATGCCCATTTTCTGACATATTTTTTCAAGGCGCTTATTTATGCTTAAAGAATTAGCTTCTCCAGGATTGTATAACACACCTAAGGTGTTGAGATTGGGTTGGATTTTTTTAAATAATTCCAACTGAGGCTCAAGTTCCACAAAATTTGATACACCAGATACATTTTTTCCAGGCTTTAGTAAATCTTGGGCAATACCAGCTTGCACGGGGTCCGTCACCGAACTGAATATGAGTTTAGCTTTATCGTCTTGAGTATATTTCAAAAAGCTTTGCGCAGTTACGGTGCCAACCCCCACAACAACATCCGCTCCTTGATTTACAAATTTCGTAGCGATTTGAGAGTCGAGTGCAGCATTTGCTTGTGCCGATTCTATACGAATCTCTACATTTTTATCTTTTACATAACCATTTTGCTCTAGCCCATCGACTATACCTTTAACTGTGATATCAAGGGCGGGGTGTTGTATAATCTGGTTGATATATACTTTTTTGACATTCTCTACTACTACTACTAACAACTCATCGCAGCACCAAGCTGCCTGAGGCCAACACAGCTACGCACGCTCCTCCTCCACCCCAATCTATTCAAAGCTTCCCTTTTTGCACCCGCCCACGAAGTTCCCATTTCCTTTAAATCTTTCTTTATGACGTCCTCCCAACCCAGACGGGGACGACCTGCTTTCCGTTTAGCCCTAGATGGTTGGCCGAAAAGAACAATCTTCGGCAATCTGTCATCCTTCATCCGAACATCATACCCTAACCACCTCAATCTTTTTTCATTATAGACCTAGAAAGCGGTATTGAACCACATTTTTCGTATAGCCTATTGTTTGAAATACGGTCAGTCAGCCGGGTACCCAGAAAAATCCTTAAGCAATTTCTCTGGAAAACGTCTAGGAAATCTTCATCCGCTTTTCGGAGCGCCCATGCTTCAGAGCCATATTTTACCACTGTCATCACTGTACCTTCCAATATTCTAATCTTGGTTTGCAGACTTATCTTTCTATTCTTCCAGACTTTTTTTAACTGTGAAAAAACACCCTGAGCCTTGGCTATTCTATTTTTAACATCTTCACTACTCCCACCATCTTTACTAATAATACTACCAAGGTAAGTGAAACTGCCCACCTGATCAATCTTTTCATTACCCAACGTCACGTTTTCATCTTCACTTATTCCTAGCCTTAGTGACTTAGTCTTCCTAACATTAATTTTCAAACCAATACTAGCACCCTGAACTCGCAAAACCTCTAAAACTCCATTCATTTTGCTCTAGGATGCTTAAATCATCAGCATAATCCAAGTCCAAGAGACTTTTTCCTCCCCATTTGATTCCGTGGTCTCTCATTACCTTTCCTGTGCTTCTTAAAACAAAATCCATCAAAACAATCCATATAAACGGTGATAGAACACAACCCAGCTCAACTACTGATTTAATATAAAACCAGCTGCTAACCTCATTTCCTACTTTAACTGCAACAGTGTTATTCTTGTAAATAGCACTAATCACTTTAGCGTATTTGTCTTGTATACCAAACAAGGATAAAACCTTTACTAAAGCTCCTCTCTCAACAGAATCGAACGCTTGCTCATAATCTATAAAACTGAGGACCAAAGGTGTTTGAAAACTTAGGCACTTCTCAATTATTAACCTAAGAGTGAAAATTTGGTCAAGACATTCTCTACCTTTTCTAAAACCGCACTGCTCTTCTCTTAAAACTTTGTCTACGGCATCTAAAAAGTATCATATTACTAAGCAATTTGCTACCTACAGAGACCAGACTAATGCCTCGATAATTACCACACTCACTTTTATCACCTTTCTTATAAAGTGGCTTAATTAAGGTTTTCCTAAAATTGTTAGGTACTTACCCTTTTTCAAAAGTCATATTCATAATCTCCAATAGCTTATTTCTAACCTCAGAGCCACCATATTTAAGAAACTCATTTACTACCCTATCAGCACCTGGAGCCTTATTATTCTTTAATCCTTTTAGTACTGTTTCTAATTCTTCCTCACAAAACAAATCTTCCTTCACATCCAAGGTATCACAAACTTTTTCATTTTCCTCTATATTTTTTCCAGCAACTCTATCTTGGTTAAGAAATTTCTCAAAATGTTCGGCCCATCTCGCTTTAGCTTTTGTCTTATCGCTAATTGCCACCCCATTCCTATCTTTAATTGGGACAAGTCCGGATTGACTACTACCTCTCAATTTGTTAACGTGCCAGTACAATATTTTACAATTATGCCGTCTAGCTGCATCTTCTAAATCCTCGGCAATTTTATCCCTGGCCTCCACTTCACACCTCCTTAGTTCATATTTCAATGCTGTCTCCACTTTCTTTACATTTCTTTTGTTTTCATGTGATCTATCACTCAGATAATTCTTGTACAAGTCCTTTCTCCTTTCTATTAAACTTAAAGCTTTTTCACTAATATTCTTCGCTGCAGGTCTAGCTTTCTTTCCTAATACACCTTCAGCAACTTCACAAATTATTTTTCTAAAATTATTCCAACCATCTTCCACATTATCAAATTTTAAAATCTCTAGTTTAGTATTCAACTGTTCCTGGAAAGTTTCTCTCAAATTCTCATCCTGGAGTCTACTAACATCATAACTTCCCGGGAGGTAATTACCCTTCCAATATTTCAGCTTTAAATTAACCCTTGACACTACTAGATGGTGTTCTTTACTTTTAACATCAATAACAGCACTTCTACATACCCTAGTATCTTGTATTGATCCTGCCAGTCTTCGATTACCTATAACATAATCAATAAGGATTGCTGTCTTACCATCACGAGAATACCATGTTAGCTACTGAGCAATTTTATGACCAAATACCGTATTGGTTATAACTAGATTATTATAACTACAAAATTGAAAAAGTCTGTATCCATTACTGTTTTCTTTTCCTACAACAAATTTACCTAAGCTGGGATACCATCTATCCTTATTTCTACCAACCTGGGCATTAAAATCTCCCAGCATTAACATCATATGTCTACCTGGGACCTTGTCTATTTGCTCCTGTAACTGTAAGTAAAATTCATCTGAGTCACTAGTATCTCCATCAGTCGGCTTTACAGGGGCGTATACTACTATAACTGATACCTTGAACTTTCTAGTCATAAAATGAGCAATTAGTATTCTATTATTAATACCTTCCCAGCCTAAAAAAGACTTAGCAGCTTCCTTATTCATCATGAGCCCTACTCCCTGTCTATGTAACCCATCCTTCCTGCCTGAGTAAACAAATTCTATATCACCTAATTTCATGCTTCCTACCCCTGGGATATGAGTTTCTGAAACTCCTAATAGATCCAGTTCGAATCGTCTGAATTTGTCAGTCAAAATGTCGATACGATAGTAATTTTTTAATGTCGTAACATTCCAAGCGCAATATACCCAGCAGTTTGTATCCGAGGGTGAGTGGCCTGCTGCTGACAAATCGCCTCAGCAGCTTGTTGCTGTTGCCGGGGAGTTAATTGATTACACCGGTAGCGCATGAGCTGCCGTAGGGCCTGGCGTCACGGAATATCACTAATTTGTTGATGGCAAGAGATGGAAGCGGGGATCATGGTCATGATTTGTCAACATGAATTGCCAATAAGAACCCCTAGATGTCGTCACAAGTCGTAGTCCCTGAACCCGAGGTTCAAGGTGAACCAGCTAGTGATTGCCTTAAGGCTTCTCAACGGTAGCCGTCGAGCCTGCACACCGGTAACAACAGTGCCGATTCTCAAGTTATTAGTATCGGCTCAGGGTATCAACTCGCTAACCTACATCCTAGGGGAATTCTGCTTATAACCTAATAATAGATTGTCTTTAATCTGATGAGAGCGACCATATGGTCTTCATCAAGGCACGCTCCAAGTGATTTTGCAGTCGTTCAATTTTCACAACCACCGTTTCCAGCTGCTCATGGTTTTTCTGCTTACTTTTCAGCAGTTCATTGCACAGGTTGAGGGCAACGATAGTGACCAGCTGCTCACTACTAGTTACTTTAAGTCGTTGCTTAAGTTCTTGCAAGCGTTGATTCAAATTTATCACTGCTTGCTGAAGGGCAGCTTGCTCTTCCAGCGGGCAATTTACTTTAAGTGTGCGCCCAAGTATTCGAATGCTAACTATTTCTGCCATTATTGCCCTACAGTTACCTGGTAACGATTGTCTAACAGCCCTCGATCGCTGGGCACGGTTACGACCGGCAGACCTTTGCTCAACAAGGCTGTTTTGCCGGAGTCAGGCCTTGCGGCACTCCGCAAGCTTCATCAAATTACTGTAGCATGCCCCCTTGATTAACGCCACTACAACATCTGTGAGTGCTTATCAGCGACGGTCTTCAATCGACCAATCAAGCTAACTAAATATTTATATCGGTAATTCAACAAGATGATCTAATCCTATATTATTTAAATAACAACTTATAAGTTTAGTATGGGCATAGCAGCAAGTGTTATGTTTATCGCTCTTGATGTTAACAACCGCTGTTTTTTAGTAACTGAAGGATGGCTGAGAAGCATCTAAAATTTTCACGGTACATTCAGCATTGAACAGTTGGACAAGTAGGCCCATCAGATCAACCTCCATCTTATCGACAACTGGTTGCGGCACTGACGGCAAGATCTCACTCATGAATATAGCATTAGCCGTTCCCTCCTGCACTAACCCTAGGCGTGACTGTTTCCAGTTTATGTGCCTAGTAACAACATTAGAGTCGATGACATAGGCAACTTCCTCTTCGCCTACCAGACATGGCTCGGATTTATCAAGTGCCAGAAACAAGTCACCTGGCCTGGTAAATCTTAATTCTAATGGAAGGTCTACTGGCAGTTAATCAAGATCAAAGGCCCCAAATGGAAGCAAATAGCGTATTGAGATAACGTTATAGAGATCAACTAGTGCGTTGATCGATCTTGGTTCTTGCTGTTTGGTTGCACGTCTTAAAAGACTCTCTACAGAGGAGACGCACGTCTTGGCCGATATCCCAAGTGACTGGAAACACTCGCGCCATACCTTTATCTGTGGATGAGATTGGACGTTCTGATATGGCCGGCAGGCTTCTATCCCCTGTTGCCAGGCTACCTTGAGCAGCTCTTTAGCTTCCTGCTCAATGCCAACGTCACCCCTAATATTTCTGGCGACAGCCACTAACACCCGCAACCCAGGAATAGCCTTAAAAATTTGCTCATCAATTAGAAAGTTTCGCCGAGTGACAATAGATCTCCCCATCACTTATAACCCTTACTTTTTTATCTCTTCGTTCACCATGCTTAATATACTTCTTAACGATTGTCAACAACGGCTAAAAAATGAGCCACCAACTAATCTAGTTACCGGTTTATTTTGATGATCCTGGCCCTTTTTTAGTCGAGAGCTATGTTTTATGATTTGAATGATATAAGAAAGGTATAAGATGCGCTCAGGTATTGCTAAAGTTAGAGCAGCATCTTGCGTAAAAGTCTGCCCCACTGTCTGGAAGGAAGTTAGCAGTAAAAGATGGCTAGCTCTGCTGCTGGCTAGGATCTAGTCTGCAGTGGTTTGCTACGTTGGCAAAAATTGAGATTGGAAAATAGACATTCTAATCGCATTGCGGTATTGGCCATTGATAAAGAACTCTCCCTCTTTTCGAAAGCCAACTTTTTTATAAATATGAATTGCTTTTCTATTTTCACTATCAACCACTAGATAAATCTTATATAGATTGAGTACTGAAAAGGCATAATTCATCGCTAAACAGGTAGCAATGGTAGCATAAACATGGCATTGATGCGCTGGATCGATAATTAATTGAAATTCTGCCCGACGATGGATATGGTTAATCTCTACTAACTCTACTAATCCTAAGTTTTCACCCTCTTTTTCAATAATAAATCGGCGTTCACTCTGATCATGGATATGTTTATCATAGAGATCGCAGAGTTCCACATAGGCCTCATAGGCCTCTTCAAAACAGTAGCGCATTACACTCTCGGTATTGTCTAGTTTGTGTACAAATCGTAAATCATCACGCTCTAAGGGGTGTAATCAAATTGTGTTGCTGGTGTTCATAACTAGCGAGTAGATGTTTTTAAAGGGGGATTGATAATCATTATTTAAAGTAACACCGCTTTAGGGGGAGGGCGCTGCCATGAGTTGTTGACGGTAGTAATTGTATTGTTTGATAAAATAGGGGCGCAACGCCTCAGGTTGCTGGGCGATTTGTTGCTGCACCACTGATGTCGATAATTTTCCCTGCTGCTCCTGCCAGGCTAAATAAGCGGCACTTCTTTGTAATTGTAACTGCTGACGCGCTTCATCAGGCAACTCTGCTAGGTTGTATCCCATCGCGGCTCCTTAGCGCTAGAGGTTTGGTGATAGTTAGCTGGTCCTATTTTATAGAAGGCGTTCAGTAGATCTCAACCTAAAACATGCCATCAAAACTAGGCAGCTAGTTGACGGATTAGTATTCACCGTGCTATCCAGCGTCTTTGAAGACACATGATGCCTAGTTCTTCATACTTATTTTACTATGTCTCTGGCAAGAATGTCTTGTAAACCAGATAAACGACCCCATTAAGCCATTTTCCAACAAGTTTGTTAGCTACTTGGACCCAAAACCTCCCGGTCACTCGATCTAGCTTCCAATCCTCCGTCTGAGGGAAGCGCAACTCGGTTCAAAAACTCAATCCTAGTTAAATAACACGGCTTCGCCCATCTGTTTTAGACAAAAAATCACAGGGTCCCCTGCATCGATCATAGTTGGTAGAGGTATCTAAAGGGGAGCAGTATGAGTTGAGAGGCTCACTGACCGTTCTGTGGGCGGATGGCGGCAAAGTTCTGTCAGTTGGCTTACCAAGTGACACGATGATCATGGAGTTTGGTGGTATTGAGGCGCGATGCAAATGGCAGCCGCTCTTTTAAGAGGGATGGCAGGTATTAGGCTCTGTCCCTAAATGACTCTCCAGGTTTTAAACTACTGCCGTTAAAGAAAAAAACTAGGGAAGGAGTGAACGGATGGCCCAGCAGGTAATAACCGATGAGATAGGGGAAAAACTGAAACGGTTGTTACCTCAACTAAAGGACAGGCCAGGAATGTATTCTCAACTAATGCCGTTTATCCCTCTCAGACAACCATTCTATTGGGTGAGAGTCTATTCTGCTACTACGAACAAAGTATGTTAGACTAGTATTCTTTTAAGTAAGGCGGTAAGAGCGCTATTCCTGTACTAAGAACATGCGAAGATTAACTATCACGGTGGCACAACTGAATTGGTAGGTCGGCGCCATCGAATCTAATGCCGCCCGCATGTTGGCAATTATGCAACAGCAGCCGCCTGCTGTGGATCTGCCGCTATTTTCCGAGTTGGCGTTAACCGGATATCCTCCAGAGGATCTGCTGTTTTGTGATGATCTACAGGTTCGTTGCCAACAACAGTTACAGCGGTTAGCGGCAGCGACACAGCTGGTTGCCGTAGTTGTTGGACATCCCTGGGTAAGGGATGGGTGGCTGTTTAATGCAGCTTCGCTATTCTGGCAAGGCAAACTGCTTATCCGCTATTATAAGCAGCAGCTACCCAATTATGGCGTCTTCGATGAGCAACGCTACTTCACGCCGGGAGATAATCTAGGTCTAGTAGATTTCAAGGGGTATCGGTTGGGGCTATTGATCTGTGAAGATCTCTGGGAGGAGGCGCCTTTAGCGGCGTTGACGGCTGCTGGGGCTGAGCTGATCTTATCGCTCCATGCTTCTCCCTATGACCGTGAGAAGCCGCGCCGTCGGCGACAACTCTTGACTCGGCAAACCTTACGCCATGGCCGTCCATTAATCTATGTCAACCAAGTTGGAGGGCAGGATGAGCTGGTATTCGATGGTCAATCACTGGTTTACACGGCACAGGGTGAGTACTGCTATCGCTTTTGCCAGTTTAGCGAACGGGTAGCGACATTATCCCTGCAGGAGTTGCAGTTTACCACTGCTCCGCCGTTGCCTCGTCTGCTCTCAGCGACGGCACAGTGCTATCAGGCCTTGGTGTTGGCACTACGGGATTATGTATGTAAAAATGGCTTTCAGTGAGTCCTATTAGGATTATCAGGCGGTATTGATTCTGCCTTAACGTTAGCCATTGCCGTAGATGCTTTAGGGAGTTCTCAGGTACAGGCGGTGCTGTTACCCTCTCCCTATACTTCAGCTTTGAGTTATCATGCTGCTCGTCAGCAAGCGGCTGCTTTATCGGTCCGCTTACTGGAGATCCCAATTACCCCAATTGTGCAGGGTTTTTCCCAGCAGCTGCAACCCTATGTAACAGATGATAGACTGCAAAGTATTACCCAACAAAATATTCAAGCACGCTGTCGGGGAACGCTATTAATGGCTTTGGCCGATGACCAAAATGCGCTACTACTGACCACTGGTAATAAAAGTGAGCTGGCGGTCGGCTATATGACACTTTATGGGGATATGGCCGGTGCCTTTGCCGTATTAAAAGATGTGCTAAAAACTGCTGTCTATCAGTTAGCACGCTATCGTAATCGTCTGGGGCTCGTGATTCCGCCAGCGGTATACAACGTTCGCCAACCGCCGAGTTAGCGCCTGGACAGCATGATCAAGATAGCTTGCCTCCTTACCCGCTGTTGGATGCCCTGCTACAGCGTTATATTAAGCGGAACCAATCTCCAACTGCTTTAATCGCCGCTGGTTTTGCCGAAGCTTTGGTTAAGCAGGTCGTGCAGCTGGTCGATAACAGTGAGTATAAGCGACGGCAACACGCCCTGGGACCGCGGGTGTCAGCCCGCCATTTCGGTAAAGATAGACGTTACCCTGCAACTTATTGCAGGACTCGAATGCTAGTCGTCAGCTATCAGAATATACCCTACCTTGCTGATCGCAGTCCTGTTTTAAATTCTGAAGATATTGCGGAGAATAGTTGATGTCGATAACCTTAACCATCCCCTTAGCGACTCATGATCCGGAGATCTGGCAATGGGTACAACAGGAGGCACACCGTCAAGAGCAGCATATTGAGCTGATTGCTTCTGAGAACTATGCGAGTCAAGCAGTACTGGAGGCCCAAGGCTCCCTATTAACCAATAAATACGCCGAGGGCTATCCTGGCAAGCGCTATTATGGAGGCTGTCAGTTTGTTGATGAAATCGAGCAATTAGCGATTAATCGAGCTAAAAAACTGTTTGCCGCTGATTATGTAAATGTTCAGCCTCATTCAGGTTCGCAAGCTAATTTTTCCGCTTATATGGCGCTTCTGAATCCTGGAGATACCATTTTGGGCATGGAACTCTCTCAAGGGGGTCATTTAACCCATGGTTCTCCAGTAAATTTTTCTGGCAAGCTCTATCGATCGTTCACTTATGGGGTCGATGCCCAAGACTATCTCGATTATCAGGCGGTTTCTGAATTAGCCCAGCAGCATCACCCTAAGTTACTGATTGGTGAATTTTCTGCCTACTCACGAGTTATCGACTGGTCGCGACTACGGCAGATTGCCGATAGTGTCGGGGCTTACCTGTTAGTGGATATGGCTCATATTGCTGGTTTATTGGCTACTGGTCTCTATCCGAGTCCGTTACCCCATGCTCATGTGGTTACCTCAACTACCCATAAGACGTTAGCTGGACCACGTGGTGGGCTGTTTCTCGCCGCCGGAGGCGATGAATCCCTGTTTAAGAAGCTCAATTCAGCGCTATTTCCTGGAGGACAAGGAGGGCCGCTAATGCATGTAATTGCCGCCAAAGCGGTAGCCTTTCAGGAGGCAATGCAGCCGGCATTTGCTGACTATCAGCAGCAGACGGTGCGCAATGCAGAAGCAATGACAGACAGCTTATTAGCACGTGGTTTTCAGATTGTCCCTGGAGGTACGGATAATCACCTATTTCTGTTGGATTTGACGGCTAAAGGGTTAACTGGAAAAGCCGCAGAGGCCCGTTTAGCAGAAGTAAATATTACCGTGAATAAGAACAGTGTCCCCAAAGATCCACAAAGTCTCTTTATTACTTCAGGGATCCGTATCGGGACGCCAGCCATCACCCGTCGGGGCTTCACCGAGTGCGAAGCCCGTCAAGTAGCTGATTGGATAGCAACCATTCTCGAACGGCAGCTGATGGCTGATGAACGGCAGCGGATACAGCAGCAAGTGGTTGATTTATGTCAGCGTTTTCTAGTCTATCAGAGCAAGCCTTAATGTTAGGATACTGCAAACTGATTGCTACAATTGGTAGCCCTGCTCATTGGCTTACGATAAAACCTCATGCAACGGTTAACGTTTAGTCGGAAAATGTTGGCACGCTGTGAGGCGCGCCAGCTGGTATTGAAAGCCCTGTACGCTTGGCAACTCTCACAGGATCCGCTCCCTCAGCTGATGGAGTATTTTCTCCCGGAACCAGAGATGCAGGAGGCGGATCAAGCCTATTTCCATCAATTAGTTGCCGGCATTGTTCAGCACTCTGTTAGCTTGGATCAGCAGTTGCAACCGCATATGACGCGGTCGCTGCAGGGAATCGATCCGATTGAGAAAGCAATTTTGCGCTTGGCGCTGTACGAACTGCTGTATTGTCTTGAGGTGCCCTACAAGGTGGTTATCAATGAAGCTATTGAGTTGGCGAAAAATTTTGGCGCCCAAGAGAGCCATAAGTTTATCAATGGGGTACTGGATAAGATCAAAGTTAGGGCAGTAGTCCCCCAGAAAACAGCTGATGAGTAGGGTAGGTGAGTGACCACTGACACTCCGAGAGTAGCGTTTCGTTGGACTAATCCTTACCATCTGATCGCGGTAGGATTTGGGGCCGGTTTAGCCCCATGGATGCCGGGGACCGTGGGGACCTTAGCGGCTTTGCCCTTCTGGTGGTTATTAGCCCAATGTAGCTCGATGTGGTACGGCATTCTGCTATTGGAGGCCTTGGTATTAGGCATTGTGGTGTGTGAACGGGTGGTAGCTGAATGGGAGGTCTCGGATCCGCCGATGGTAGTTTGGGATGAGTTCGTCGGATTATGGCTAACCCTGTGGGCTATTCCCTCTTTGCGGTGGCCATGGGTGCTAATTGGCTTTACGCTGTTTCGTCTGTTGGATATTAGCAAGCCTTGGCTGATTAGCTGGATCGATCGACATATCCCAGGAGGTCTGGGGATTATGTTAGACGATGTCATTGCTGGCAGTTTGGCAGCCTTGTTACTCAAACTAGGTGGCTACGGTTGGAAACTTTATGGCCATTAGAAGCCGATTGACTAATGCCCGACTAAATCTTCTAGCCGGGCACAGAGAGAGCGCTATTAGGCAGCGGCAGCTAACAGTGGCAAAGTGCTGTCATGGGGTTTGGCTAATGCTTGCATACTGCTTAGCGGGTTATTTGCTAGAGGGTATGCCGCGGTAGCAGTGAGTTTTTTAGCAGAGGCCAGCTGGGCATTAACCGCTGTTGAGTTTACCTCGGTATGGATTGAGCTTAGAATAGAGTTTTCGCTGGGCGTGGTCTGGCAATCATAAAAGATTTCAGTATCCTCATCATCGAAAGATTCACAATCATAGAAAATTTCTGCTGGTTCCAAGGCGGTTTTTACCTTATTGGCTAAACTATCAATGCCTGATTTGACCGAGTTGCTTAGCCAATCAACTGCCTGGTTAACAACATCCTTTATTAGGCTTGTCGCCAATTCTTTCAATTTTTTAGCAGCTTCATCAACCAAGTGATTGGTCAACTCCAGCATCTTATCACTGGCTTTTTGTAACAGTGGGCTAAAGTATGTTGACATAATAGGCCTCCTATAGTTGCTGGCGGAGATTATACGGGTGAGTCTGTTTAAGCCTGTTCACGTATCTATCACTAACTTGTTACATAACATAACAATAAATTAATTTTTAAAAATAATCAAGTATTTTTTAAACAATATTGTTTAAAATTCACCGATTAGGATTAGCATAGGCTGAGGCGCAATCGGTGACCAGTATGCCGGCTCTTCTCTCAGTTGCTACACCTGGTTTAATAGGGAAGAAGCTGCAACCGCTTGATTGGATAGACTCTCAATTTGAGAGTTGAAGGGTAAATTGAGTTATCTTATTTTTAGGGGTAGCAGCTTTTCTCACAAGAGTCATCAAGGTGATAGTCCTTTTTTATCTAGCCTGTTTTGAGTAGCCAGTGAGTCTTTTTTTTGACTGCTTCCTCTCTGAAGGGAGGGACTGGCCAGTTCACAGCAATTCACCTTAACCACATAGATGTTTTAGGGATTTACAATCGCTTCATGGGCTAACACGGCCAGCTCGGCAAAGGGCAGCGATTAATATCGTGGTTGTGGTCTGTTAAGCACTCGGGACACTTCCATTGGCTAAAATTAAACAGCATAGATTGGGTAAAACCGTAACTTGTTCAAATGGCGCTGCAGAAATGCCAGACGTTTTGCTTACTTTGCTGTGTGCTTGGGGTTGCCGGTACGTTCTCCTGAATTGGTGACGAACAGCTCTTTTAAGCCTACATCAATACCAGCTATTTTCAGGCTAACTGACAGTGATTTGGGCTTAAAGTCACAAAGACAGGAGACAAAATATCCTCCTGTTACAGGTTTAGTGATGTAATAGTTGAAGGTTCACAGAGAAAATCGCGTGACCAGCCTACCGCTAGTAATGCCGGGTATGCAGCACGCCTCTCAAAGAAATTTTTAAAGGCTGCTGGCTGGTGACGCAGTCTGACCCGCCCAAAAGAGCCGGATTTCTCGGTGGCATTTGAAGAAACCTCAACAACTCTTAGCATTCAGATATTTGTTGTTACTATAGAAATAGTCAGTAGTAAAACCCTAACAGAGGTGCCAATGATCGGCATTGGAATCAATCAGTGATGAAACATGGACAGCGTTGCTTAGTGGTAAGGGCTGCAGCAAGTAGGCCAAGTGACTTAATGCCATAGGTATATCAATGAGCAGGAGGAGTGCATTGTGTCAAACCAGATGCCAGCAGATTTATACTACACGAAAACCCACCAGTGGTTATGTTCCAAGTCTGGCCGCTGTTATCGAGTTGGCATGACGGATCAGGCGCAATCCCTATTAGGGGAGATTATTTTTGTTGATCTACCAGTTATTGGTGATATCTTTACTGCCGGGGTAAATTGCTCAGTGACTGAATCGGTAAAAGCAGCTGTTGATGTCTATGCACCGATCAGCGGAAAAATCGTCGCTATCAATGAAGCCTTAGATAGCGAGCCGGAGCTGATTAACCAAGATTCTTATGGGGAAGGTTGGCTATTTATTATTCAGGCAAGTGATGAAACGGAGTTAAACAGATTATTAACGGCCAGTGATTACCACACTTATCAACAGACACTAGATACAGACTAGCGAGATAAAGTTTGTGGTCTCGTGGATAGCTGCGCTGTTCTCGAACGTTGGTTGAATCATTCATGATGAGCAAGCGAGCAGTCAGCGGTCGATTAGAGAGTACCGCAACCACGCTTACTAACATATTTATCAAGTTTAATCGGTAATTTTCATTGAGCTACTGGTACTTTATACCTTGGTCATCTTGTATAGCACCTAGTACTCCAAGATTGCTTCTAATCTAAACATACCGGTAATTACGAGAGCTAAACAGCTATCTGTCGACTAACACCTGCTAGAGGCTGTTGTCAATACTCTCAAAACGACGAAAATTATCGGTGCTTAAGTGGCTGAACTGCGTTAAAATTAACGAAATCAGCCTGCGGCCAGAGTTAACTGGCAATGGGGGGAGTTTTATTGGAGAAAACAGTCGTATCGGCTAGATACCAATACTGTTGACACTGTAGTTGAGGAGTAATATCTCTTATGATTCCAATGACAGTACAGGGTGCTGAAAAGTTACGGGAAGAGTTGACTCATTTAAAACAGGTGCGGCGCCCGCAAATTATAGCCACAATTGCTGAGGCTCGTGAGCATGGAGATTTAAAAGAGAATGCTGAATATCAAGTGGCTCGGGAACAGCAGAGTTTTTGCGGAGGACGAATTAAGGAGCTTGAGCATAAGCTGGCTCAGGCACAGATTATTGACATCACTAAAGTTTCACCCTTTAACCGGGTGCTGTTTGGTACTACCGTGACCCTACGGCATCATGATCGTAATGATGAACAGTGTTATCGTATTGTTGGCGATGATGAAGCAGATAGTAAAAATGGCTTAATTTCTGTCAATTCGCCGATAGCCCGTGGTTTAATTAATAAACCGTGCGGGGCAGAGGTGTTGATTAAGACACCTGGTGTTGAGGTTGAATATACTGTTCTGAAAATTGAGCATATCAGTTAGTAGCCCCTATTTTTAATGGATTTTGGGAAAATGTGTGTCCGGTCGACAATCGAGCAAGCGCTAAGCGCTGGTTACAAGCCCACGTTACCGACCCTTATGTGCAGCAAGCTAAGCGACTAGGCTTGCGTTCGCGTGCCTGGTTTAAGTTAGAGCAGTTGCAGCAGCGTGACCGGCTATTTAAACTGGGGATGACCGTCATTGATTTGGGGGCGGCACCGGGAGGATGGTCCCAGTATAGTGCACAATGCGTTGGAACTAGCGGGAGGGTCATTGCTTGCGATCGGTTGCCGATGGCAGTGGTTAGCGGAGTTGAATTTCTACAGGGAGATTTCTCAGACCCTAGAGTTGTTGAGCAGTTGTTAGCACTGATTGGTCAGCGCAAAGCTTCAGTGGTTTTATCAGATATGGCGCCCAATTTAAGTGGGTTAGCGGTGGTAGACCAGGCACTAGCACTGCAACTGGCTGAGTTGGCACTGGAGTTATGTCAGCAGATTTTGGTCAACGAAGGCTCTTTGGTGGTTAAACTATTTCAAGATTGTGGATTTGATGACTACTTGCGAATGCTTCGTCGCTTGTTTACCCAGGTGAAGGTACGTAAACCAGCTGCTTCCCGACAACACTCCAAAGAGCTATATCTAGTGGCCAGATGATATAAACTATAGTAACCTACTTTAACAATACAATCCACGATTAACCTGGCAGGGTATATGGGGTTAATAGCTTGAATAATATGGTAAAGAACCTGATCATTTGTTTGGCACTTGTTGTCATTGGGGTGTCGCTATTTCAAAATTTCCGCTCTGAGAATAGTCAGAGCCGTTCGGTCACCTACAGCGAATTGATAAAATCGGTGCGGCATGGCGGAGTGAAAAAGGTAGAGTTCAGGGAGAGAAAGTTGCACGTTTATCGGAAGGATAATAGCGACTATTTCACCTATACTCCACTGTGGGTGGATGGCCATCTGGTAAAAATACTGTTAGACAGCCATGTGATGGTTGAGGCAGCACCACCTGAGGAGGAGAACCGTTTTCTTACCTTTCTAATCTCTTGGTTCCCGATGTTACTAATCATAGGGGTCTGGATCTACATGCTACGGCAGGTTCAGGGGGGCGGTAAAGGTGCCATCTCTTTTGGCAAAAGCCGTGCTCGGATGATGGGAGATGATCAAATTAAGACCACTTTTGCCGATGTTGCTGGGTGTGATGAAGCTAAGGAAGAGGTGAGCGAGTTAGTTGACTACCTTCGCGAGCCGGCACGTTTTCAAAAACTGGGTGGCCTAATACCTAAAGGAGTGCTGATGGTCGGCCCTCCGGGTACCGGAAAGACCCTGATGACAAAAGCAATTGCTGGCGAGGCAAAAGTGCCTTTCTTCAGCATTTCAGGTTCAGATTTTGTAGAGATGTTTGTTGGCGTGGGTGCTTCACGTGTCCGCGACATGTTTGAACAGGCTAAAAAAGCCGCTCCTTGTATCATTTTTATTGATGAAATTGATGCCGTTGGTCGTCAACGGGGAGCTGGGCTTGGGGGCGGCCACGATGAGCGTGAGCAGACCCTAAATCAAATGCTGGTAGAGATGGATGGTTTTGAGGGCACCGAGGGAATCATCGTCATTGCAGCGACTAACCGCCCAGATGTCTTAGACCCTGCTTTACTGCGCCCAGGACGCTTTGATCGTCAAGTCGTTGTTGGCTTGCCGGATATCCGAGGACGTGAGCACCTTTTAAAAGTGCATATGCAACGGATCCCGACTGCTACCGATGTCAACGTATTAACGATTGCTCGCAGTACCCCCGGATTTTCCGGGGCTGATTTGGCCAATTTAGTTAATGAAGCGGCCCTGTTTGCCGCCCGTGGCAACAAACAGATAGTGTCGATGGCGGAATTTGAGAAGGCCAAAGATAAAATTTTAATGGGTGTCGAACGCCGCTCGAGGATAATGTCGGAAAAAGAGAAAGAGTCGACTGCCTATCATGAGGCTGGGCATTCCATCGTCGGGCGTTTAGTACCCGATCATGATCCAGTCTATAAAGTCAGTATCATTCCGCGAGGTCGCGCCTTGGGGGTCACTCTGTTTCTTCCGGAGCAGGATTGCTTTAACCACAGTAAGGAGTCCTTAGAAAGCATGATCTGCAGCTGCTATGGTGGTCGGATTGCTGAGGCATTGATTTATGGTGAAGATAAGGTCTCTACCGGAGCATCAGAAGATATCCGCCAAGCGACGACATTGGCCCGTGGAATGGTGACCCAGTGGGTTCTGTCGGAAAAATTGGGACCGATACTCTATGCTGAAGAAGAAAGTGAGGTCTTTTTAGGGCGTTCCATGACTAAAGCATCGCAGCATGCAGATGAAACGGCGTGAGCCATTGATTTATAGATTCGGAGTATTATTGACTGCAACTACCAGCTTGCGGTCAATATTTTGAAAAATAATTTAGATATCTTGGAGGCGATGAAAGAGGCTTTGATGAAATATGAGACAATTGAAGCTGCGCAAATTGATGATTTGATGGCGCGTCAACCGGTACGGCCTCCAGCAGGATGGCAAGAAGCCTCTAATGCTTCCAATCAAACGGTAGTTAATCAACCCCCTCCGCAGTCAGAGTCCTCTCAGTCGCCATCAAATGCTCTATAATACTGAAGAACAAGGCCAGTTTGATTAGTTTACATAGCCGAGGGCGTCAATTATCGCTGATGACTCCCCAAGTGATGGGGATCTTAAATGTAATGCCATACTCCTTCTTTGATGGTGGGAATTACTGCTCTGTTGACACGGCGTTACGCCGTGTTGAACAGATGATTAGCGAAGGTGCCACGCTGATCGATGTCGGTGACGAATCGACGCGACCAGGTGCGGTGAC
This sequence comes from Artemia sp. Qi Xiang Cuo, assembly GCF_049724085.1. Taxonomy (NCBI): domain Eukaryota; kingdom Metazoa; phylum Arthropoda; class Branchiopoda; order Anostraca; family Artemiidae; genus Artemia; species Artemia sp. Qi Xiang Cuo. Next base: position 22,248,038 of record NC_142796.1, on the reverse strand, counting down.
GGTTTCACTGGATGAGGAGTTGCATCGAGTAATACCGATAATTGAGGCGATTGTCGCGCGGTTTGATGTTTGGCTATCGATTGATACTTATAAGCCAGAGGTGATGACGCAGGCCGCCACCAGTGGCGTTCACTTAATTAATGATATTATGGCATTGCGTTATTCCGGTGCCATCGAGGCGGCAGCGACATGCGGTCTACCCGTCTACTTAATGCATCGACGTGGGTTGCCAGGCACTATGGAACGTCAGCCTCATTATCAGCAGCTGCTAGCAGATGTAATAGCGTTCTTCCGGATTACTGCTTGTCAGGCAGCTGGCATCAATAAAGAGCAGTTACTGCTGGATCCCGGTTTTGGTTTTGACAAAACGGTTGATCATAACTATCAATTACTGAGCAACCTGAGACAATTGCAGGCCTTGTCACTACCGCTACTGATTAGTCTTTCTCGTAAATCGATGATTCGCCATGCCTTAAAGGGCTTAAGAGAGCCTGGTGCTGTGGGTAGCGTAGCAGCAGCAGTAATCGCCGTGATGCAAGGGGTGCGTATTGTACGGGTGCATGATGTGCGTGAAACAGTTGAGGCATTGCGCATAGCCTCAAAGGTACTTGAATACTCCGAGAGGATGACAGCAATCTCTCTATAAATAATTAGGAATAGTTTGTGGAACACCAGCAATTGCTTGGCACCGATGGGATCCATGGCAAAGTGGGATTTGCCCCGATTACCGCTGATTTTATCTTGAAATTAGGTTGGGCTACCGGCCAGGTGATGGCACGTCATGGGTCGCGGAAAATTATCTTGGGTAAAGATACGTGGATCTCCGGTTATATGTTGGAGTCAGCTTTCGAAGCTGGGTTAGCGGCGGCTGGTCTATCGGCCGCCTTAACCGGCCCAATGCCAACGCAAGCCATCGCCTATTTGACTCGCACATTCCGTGCTGAAGCAGGGGTAGTTATTTTGGCCTCTCATAATCCTTATCATGATAATGGCATTAAATTCTTTTCAACGGATGGCACTAAATTGCCCCGTGCTTTGGAGAGCGCAATTGAGCAGGAATTAGCACGTCCGATGACCTGTGTTAACTCTGAAACTTTGGGGCGACTAGTCGGATTGTCGATGCAGCAGGGCGTTATATTGAATTCTGTAAGAGTTGCTTTCCACATGAATTTGATTTAAGTGGCCTGCATATTGTGGTCGATTACGCTCATGGCACCACCTACCATATTGCCCCCAATGTGTTTCGGGAACCGGGAGCTCGGGTAACCCTATTAGGCTGTGAACTCAATGGATTAAATATCAATGCCGGCTGTGGGGCCACGAATGTGCAAGCTTTACAACAGCAGGTATTGTCTGTACAAGCGGATGTTGGAGTTGCTTTCGACGGTGATGGTGATCGATTAATTATGGTTGATCACCGTGGCCAACAGGTCGATGGTGATCAAATTATTTATGTTATTGCTCAAGACCTACTGCAACAGGGCAAATTACCCGGTGGGGTCGTGGGAACACTGATGAGTAATATGGGTTTGGAACTGGCCTTACAGAGACTAGGGATTGCTTTTGAGCGTTCAGCCGTTGGGGACCGTGCAGTGTTAGAAAAATTACAGGCGCTAGGATGGCGGTTAGGTGCTGAGAATTCAGGTCATGTTATCTTATTAGACAAAAGCACTACCGGCGATGGGATTGTCGCTGCTCTGCAGGTATTAGCGGTGATGGTGCGCACCGGTCACACCTTAATGGAGTTGTGTAAGGGGGTTACCTTACTGCCTCAAGTATTAGTCAATATCCCCTTGAGAAATCATCAGCAGGCATTACAAAGCAACGCCGTTAAGCAAGCAGTGAGTCAGGTAGAGCGTCAACTGGCAAGGCAAGGCCGAGTTGTGTTACGCCAATCAGGTACTGAGCCATTGGTTCGCATAATGGTAGAGGGTGAAGACCGAGCAGTTCTTGAACATATGGCAAAATTGGTCATGGAAGCAGTTACTTTATAAACTGCTCCATGCTATGTATAGGATTTGACAGCCTGAGGGTGACGTGAAAATGGTGCTTATGGTTGTCATTCTAGCAGAGATCTCACTATTAACTATTTCCTTTTACTGACCATTCTGTGTATTATATTGCCACCGTGCTAAATAAGGAAATAATGGATATCTAGCCACTAACAGGTAGCCATGTATCGAATTTTGTTAGCCATTTATCTGTTCATCGCGTTGAGCATCATTGTATTAGTATTGCTGCAACAGGGAAAAGGAGCTGATTTAGGCGCTTTTTCAAGCATGGGTGCTTCTGACACGCTATTTGGATCAACCGGCAGTAATCGATTCATGGGACGGCTAACAGTGCTGTTAATGGGGCTGTTTATTTGCGCTGTGCCTGTTGTTAGGTAATTTAAACCGTGCTAAGTTAGCTGTCGGTTCTGCGGCAGAGCCGGTTGATTTACCAGTGTCATCGGTGCCGCTGGCTGCTGCTGATAGTACAGCAGTTGTGACTACGCCGAATAGCACACAATAGGTCATCAGGAGTGGCCGCTTAAAGTAAATAATTAAACACAATAGCCAGTAGCTATCAGCAGTTTGCTGTGTTCTAATTACTGAGTTCTGAGTTCTATTTAGCCGAGATGGTGGAACTGGTAGACACGCTATCTTGAGGGGGTAGTGCCCATGGGTGTGCGGGTTCGAGTCCCGCTCTCGGCACCAACGGGTAGGGTCAATAGCTGTCTAGAGTCAATTAGGTAAATAAAGTCATAAAAGCGCTTGTTATAAGCCTAGAAGCAGCGTACAATGCTTCTAAACTTGGACGCGGGGTGGAGCAGTCTGGTAGCTCTTTGGGCTCATAACCCGAAGGTCGTTGGTTCAAATCCAGCCCCCACAACCATCTTCAATAAAAGCCCCACATGATGGGGTTTTTATTAGCCGCTATCACGCAGATGTCAATGTTTAGAGGGCTTTATAGCCCTTTTTTGTTGCACAGGAGTTTATTTGTTCAGTTTACAACAACGCTTAACTGAGCTGCTTCAACCACCGATTGTTGCTTTGAGCTATGAGTATGTTGGATTGCAGCTGCTGACTAATCGACGTCCAGCTATGTTGCGTGTCTATATCGATAAGCCTCAGGGCATCTCGTTAGAGGATTGCGCTATAGTCAGTCGGCGAGTAAGTCGCTTGTTGGACGTGCATGATCCCTTAAAGGAACCGTATCAACTGGAGATCTCCTCTCCGGGTTTGGAATGTTTGCTATTTACCTTAGAACACTACCAATGCTTTATCGGATCTAGAGTGGTTATTTTACTCCAGTTACCGCTCCAGGGGCGTCGGCAATGGAAAGGTGTGCTTGAGGTGGTCAATGAGCAGAACATCCTCTTGCAAGAGGATGAAGGTAGGCAACTTATTGAATTCAGTAACATCCGGGAAGCACATCTTATTCCACCCGTTTGATAGTGCCTGTAGGAGGGAAACAGATGAATAAAGAGATCTTAGCGATTATAGAGGCAGTATCTAATGAAAAAGCGGTGCCTCGAGAAAAGATCTTTGAAGCATTAGAGATGGCATTAGTGATAGCCACTAAAAAAAAGTATGCTTATGAAGTGGACATCCGAGTTAATATTGACCGTAAGAGTGGTCATTTTCAAACCTTCCGGCGCTGGTTAGTCGTGCAGCAAGTTACGCAACCAACTTTAGAGATTACCTTAGCCGCCGTTCAACTGGATAATCCCGGGTTAGTTGAAGGTGTTTACATTGAGGAGCTTGTGGATTCTATAGTCTTTGATCGGATTGCTACCCAGACGGCCAACCAGGTTATTGTGCAGAAGATCCGGGAAGCTGAGCACGCTATGGTGGTAGAGCAATTCTTCCAGTCGATCGGCAAGATTGTTAGCGGAGTGGTAAAGCGGGTGACGCGTGATAGTGTCATATTTGATTTAGGCAATCACGCTGAAGCGATCATCCATCGAGAGGAGCTGTTGCCGCGTGATGCCTTCCGGATTGGCGATCGCATCCGTGGCATTCTGTATGCGGTTCGCCCTGAGGCGCGGGGTCCACAATTAATTGTTTCTCGTTTGCGCTCTGAGCTATTAGTCGAGCTATTTCATATTGAAGTTCCAGAAATTGGTGAAGAGATTATTGAGATTAAGGCGGTGACCCGTGATCCTGGATCACGCGCTAAGATTGCTGTCAAGACCAATGATAAACAGATTGATCCTACCGGCGCTTGTATTGGCATGCGGGGAGCGAGAGTGCAAGCGGTCTCTAGTGAGCTAGGAGGCGAACGAATTGATATTTTTCTTTGGGATGATAACCCCGTACAATTTGTTAATAACGCCATGGCACCGGCGGATGTGGTATCGATAGTCGTTGATGAAGATCGTCATGCGATGGATATTGCTGTCGTCGCAGACAACTTAGCTCGGGTGATCGGTCGCAATGGTAAAAATGTTCGTTTAGCTTCACAGTTAACGGGCTGGGAACTCAATGTGATGGCAATAGAAGCGCTAGAGGCTAAGCGACAGGCTGAGGATGATGCTATTGTTGCTCAGTTTGTTCAGCAACTAGATATTGATGATGATCTGGCGACACTATTAGTGAAAGAGGGCTTTTCTAGCCTAGAGGAGTTAGCCTATGTGCCAGTTAAGGAACTACTGAGTATTGAAGGGGTAACGGAACCACAAATTAAACGTTTGCGCGCCCGTGTCAAAGAGGCTTTAACGAATGCTGCAATATTGCCGCCGAGTGAAACCGCTCACCCCTCGGTGGCCGATGCCCTACTGCAGTTGTCGGGTATGCAGCCAGGCTGGGTTCGGTAGCTGGTGGCACAGGGGATTGAAACACTAGAAATGTTAGCAGAACAGAGTGTCGATGAATTAAAAGAGAACGAAGGGTTAAGTCAGCAGCAAGCGGGTGAATTGATTATAGCGGCTCGAAATATTTGTTGGTTTAGCGAACAAGCTTGATAGGGGTTGCAGGAAGGAGCAACATGACAGAGGTAACCATAAAACAGCTTGCCGAGGAGAACCAGATCCCGGTTGAACACTTGCTGCAGCAGTTGGCAGAACTTGGGTTAAATAAAGGGCCTTTATCTACAGTGACTCAGCAAGAAAAGCAGAAATTACTCCACTATTGGCAGGGCGATGCATCGCCCAGTAGACTCACTTTGCAGCGTAAAACCCGCAGTACGTTGAATGTAGCCAGTGGAGGTGGTAAGAGCAAATCTATTCAAGTCGAAGTCCGTAAAAAGCGTACCTATGTAAAGCGTGCAACTGCTGAGGCAGCAGCCCCGGCAGCAGAGGAGGCACCACTAACGGCAATGGCTGGGCCTGCTCTTGCCGCTGCTGCAGAAGCCTTATCTTATCAGCCAGCGCCAGATAGTCAGCCGGCAGCACGCCCGACCATTAAAGAGAAGGCGGTTTCTTCATCGACTGCTACCACAAAATCGCTGCCTAAGAAACTTCAGCGGCCTGTGGGCAGCGGTGAGCAGAAAATCATTGCCGCTGAGAAGGAGACTCAACCGCTGACGTTAGCAGCGATTGAAAAAACTGAGTTGGAGGAGAAAGAGAACTCCTTGAAACGCAAAGCGGGAGAGGAAGCACGTCGCAAAGCAGAGGAGAATGCTAAACGGCTAGTGGCTGAAGCACGTCGATTAGCGGAAGAGAATGCTCATCGTTGGGAACAGAACGAGCAGCAAGCGGTACTGCAGGAAGACTACCATGTGACTACCTCTCGTTATGCGCGTGAGGCAGAAGATGAAGCCAATCGCCGTGATGAGAGTGGGTGACGCATTCAGGCAAGGGGTGGCAAGGTGGTTAAACAAAAGAAAAGTCATTGGCTTTCAGAAACCAAAGCCGCACGTGAAGAAGAGCGAGCTAATGTTCACAGTGGTAAAAGTAAAGCACAATTAAGCAGCTTGCAACAGGGCTTTACCAAGCCTGTACAACCGTTAGTGCGTGATGTGGTGCTGGGCCAGACCATTACGGTCTCGGAGTTGGCAGCTAAGATGGCCTTGAAAACTGCGGAAATTATTAAAGTTCTTATTAAGCTAGGGGTCATGGCAACCATCAATCAGTCTATTGAACAGGAGACCGCTCAACTAGTGGTTGAAGTGCTTGGGCATCGCACTATTTTTTGCCAAGAGAATCAGTTGGAAGCTGATATGATCAGCGATTTTGAGAGCCAGTAGAGCGCCCCCTTGGCGCCACGCGCACCGGTAGTAACCATTATGGGCCATGTCGATCATGGAAAAACCTCGCTCTTGGACTATATTCGTTCTACCAAGGTAGCCGCCGGTGAGGCGGGTGGCATTACTCAGCATATCGGTGCTTACCATGTGAAAACCGATAATGGCATGATCACTTTCTTAGATACACCCGGTCATGCTGCTTTTACTGCCATGCGTGCTCGCGGTGCAAAGGTTACCGATAATGTGGTCTTAGTGGTGGCGGCTGATGATGGAGTGATGCCACAGACTATTGAAGCTATACAACATGCGCAGGCGGCTCATGTTCCTTTGGTGGTGGCCGTTAATAAAATTGACAAACCGGGGGCCGATCCGCAACAGGTTCAGCAGGCATTATCTCAGCATGGTGTGCTGGCTGAGTCCTGGAGGGGAGACACCCAATTTATTCAAGTATCAGCTAAAACGGGTGTGGGTATCGAAGATCTGCTGAATGCTGTTTTATTACAAGCAGAGATATTAGAGTTAGCAGCGGTGCCCACTGGCATGGCTCAAGGTATTGTGATTGAATCCTTTTTAGATCGGGGCTGTGGGCCGATTGCCACCATTTTAGTGCAGCAGGGGATCTTACGCAAAGGCGACATTATCCTGTGTGGTTTTGAATATGGTCGAGTTCACGCAATGCGTAATGAACTGGGTCGAGCGATTGACGAGGCAGGCTCCTCAATGCCGGTGGAGGTCTTGGGTTTATCAGGAGTATCCACGGCGGGCGAGGCGATGATGGTGGTACGTGATGAGAAGAAGGCACGTGAATTAGCCCTATACCGCCAAAGCAAGCACCGAGAGCGTAAATTAGCCGGCCAGCAACGGGTTAAGTTAGAGAACCTATTTACGCTGAGCAGTGAAAAGCAGGCCTCTGAAATCAGTATTGTCTTAAAAGCAGATGTCCAGGGTTCGGTGGAAGCGATTGCCGATGCTCTACTCAAGCTGTCAACGGATGAGGTCAAGGTGCGGATTATTGGCTCTGGGGTTGGTGCGCTAACTGAAACAGACGCCATCTTAGTGGCTGCCTCTCGGGATATTTTGATTGGATTTAACGTACGAGCGGATAGCTCTGCGAGACGAGTAATTGACAATGAAGGGCTGGATTTACGTTACTATTCGGTCATTTATGATCTAATTAATGAAGTTAAACAGGCTATGAGGGGCTTGTTATCGCCTGAATATAAACAGCAGATTATTGGGTTAGCAGAGGTACGCGATCTCTTTAACTCTCCCAAGTTCGGTATGATTGCCGGTTGTATGGTAGTTGAGGGTATTGTACGCCGGCGTAACCCGATTCGGGTGTTACGCGATCATGTGGTTATTTATCAAGGAGAGTTACACTCACTTCGTCGCTTTAAAGAGGATGTTAGCGAGGTGCGGAGTGGCATGGAGTGTGGAATTGGGGTTAAAAATTATACCGATGTGCGTCTCTGTGATATGATTGAAGTTTATGAAACAATTGAAATCCAGCGCTCTATTGATTAGCAGTTTATTGAGACGTTGGGGATAGTCGGTTAAGTGATAGCTGTCAGATACGCAGGAGTCTTAGTTTTCTGTCAACCAGTCATTGAAGCCTATTGCCGGCGTTCATTCGTTCATGAGGAATAGTGAGGGAGCTGACATGGTTAAAGGGGTGAGTCGCACTCAGCGTGTCGCACAGGCGTTGCAAAAAGAGATAGCCGTTATTCTGCAGCGTGAGGTTAGAAATCCACAGGTTGGCATGGTATCTCTAACTGGTGTCAAAATTTCACGGGATTTAGCATTTGCCAAAGTCTTTGTGACTTTTTTTGAACAGCCTGAGGACAAGAGCAGGATCCAGCAGGGATTGGCAGCCTTACAACAGGCAGCTGGCTTTATTCGTTGCCGTTTGGGAACAACCCTACGGCTACGACTGATTCCGCAACTGCGATTCCTACATGATCCTTCGTTGGCACAAGGAATGCATATTAGCCAGCTGTTAGCCAAGGTGGTTAAGCCGCTGCCGACTGGCCAGTAGTTGACCGAGGAATGAGTGGCCGCTGGAGAGGACGTCCAGTCAATGGCCTTCTATTACTGGATAAACCGAGCGGCTTAACCGCTAATGCCGCCTTACAGTGCGTTAAGCGCTTGTATGCGGCGAAAAAAGCTGGTCATACCGGAGCGTTAGATCCACTAGCCAGTGGCATGCTGCCGATTTGTTTTGGTGAAGCGACCAAATTTTCTCAATTTTCATTGGAAGCCGATAAACGCTATCAAGTCACTGCCAGACTCGGTTTAAGTACTGACACTGCCGATGCTGAAGGAGTGATTATTCATCAGCGGCCTGTGACGGTTACCCTCAGCGATATTCAGCAAGCACTTGCTGGATTTCCTTTGTGATGCTATGGGAACCTTAGGGGAGATAGCACGAGCACAGGGAGCACGGATCATTGGGTACTGGCCAACAACGGGTTATCACTTTGAAGCATCGAAAGCGTTGGTTGATGACCAGCAGTTTATTGACTTAGCCTTGGATGAAGATCGTCAACCGCAGCTAACAGAGCAGCGGGTAGAGGCCTCGGTAGCGCAGATTTGTCGACAGAGCCGCTATCTATCGACACTCCAACGGGCTTTAGAGGAGCACTAGGGGCGGTTTATTTGCTAAAGTTGGCTTCTGAACTGCCTGATATCTTCTACTGGCATCATTGCCCCGGTTTACCAGTCAGCTGTACTTAGTGGCTAATCCCGCAGGATTACTCAGGCATCTGCTGATCACTCGACACTGTTTGCTCTGATAGCGGCAACTTGATCACTGAAACCTTTTTAAATAGGAAGGTAAGGGTATGAGCATCAATGACCAAGCTTTAAAGAAGGCCGGATTAAAGATCACCTCACCACGTCTTAAAATCCTTGATATTTTACGGCTCCCGGAGTATCACCATGTCAGTGCAGAAGATCTCTATAAAAAATTGTTGAGCATGGGAGAGGAGATCGCCTTAGCCACGGTATATCGGGTGTTAAGCCAATTTGATGCAGCTGGGATTGTGACTCGCCATAACTTTGAGAATGGTAAATCGGTTTTTGAGCTGTCACAAAAGCAGCATCATGACCACCTGATCTGTCTGAGCTGCGGCAGGGTGATGGAATTCCAAGATGAGTTAATTAAGCAACGGCAATTTGATATTGCCAAAAAGCATGATATTTGCCTGACTAACCATAGTTTGTACTTGTATGGTCACTGTACCAAAGTAGATTGCCAGCGTCATATACCGGCACCATTAGCCGCTGTCTCCAAGCCCCCGTCAGCCTAATAGCAACCTTTTAGGGAACTAGCAGCGAGTTGAGATGAGTTACCAAGTATTAGCCCACAAGTGGCGACCACAGTGTTATGCCGATGTGGTAGGTCAAACACATGCTTTAGCGGTACTTACCCACAGCTGCACCCATAATCGCCTGCACCATGCCTATCTATTTTCTGGAAGCCGTGGGGTAGGAAAAACTACCTTAGCACGGCTACTGGCTAAAGAATTAAACTGTGCAACTGGCATCAAAGCCACCCCCTGTCGACAGTGTGGTCCCTGCCAAGAGATCGAACAGGGACGGTTTGTGGATCTGCTCGAGATTGATGCTGCTTCTCGGACTACCCTCGAGGATACCCGAGAGCTCTTGGACAATGTACATTATGCGCCGGTTAGCGGACGTTTCCGGATTTATCTCATCGATGAAGTGCATATGCTCTCACGGCATAGCTTTAATGCCCTGTTAAAAACACTTGAAGAGCCACCGTCGCATGTTAAATTTTTGTTGGCAACCACTGATCCACAAAAACTACCACCGACCCTACTGTCACGCTGCCCACAACTTCATTTACAGCTATTAAGTGTGGAAAAGATTGAGGAGCAGCTGCAAAAAATTGTGCAAGCGGAGGCGATTGATGCCGACCTCCCCGCTGTGCGATTACTAGCTGAAGCGGCCCAGGGTAGCTTGCGCGATGCACTAACGCTAATGGATCAAGCGTTGGCGCTGGGGGCCGGGTGTTTGTCAACGGCGGTTGTCAGTCAGTTATTGGGGACACTTGAAACCCAGCAGGCCTTATCCTTGGTGGAGGCCCTGCAGCGAGCCGATACAGCTAGCCTATTGCAACAGGTAGATAAATGCGTGACGCAAGGAGTTGACGCGGATCAGTTATTGGCTGCGATGGCGATGATCTTGCATCAAGTGGCCTTAAAGCAGTGGCTACCAGCAACCCCAGGTGAACTTGCTCTGAAAGAGCAGCGTATTAGGCAATTAGCACAAGTCATCGATCCGATGGATTTACAACTCTACTATCAAACATTATTGGTGGGACGTAAAGAGTTAGCATTAGCCCCTAGCCCACGAATGGGTGTAGAGATGACATTATTACGGACTATGGCATTCTATCCCAACAGTAGCCTATCTCCCCATCTTGCCCCTCCTCGTTTGGCTACCGTAGATCCGCCCTCAGTAGCTAATAGGGTGAGTGCCCCCGTTACCGCGCCACGGCAGGGCACTGTAAAAACCCAAGCAGAAGAAATAGTGCTACCTGGCGGGGCTGATGAACAGCAATCAATAGCAGCCCCGCCGTTTGCCTTAGCAACCTTAAAGGCCGATCCGCCAGTGGTCAATCAGACGACTCAATTAATGGCCATCCATCAGCAGCTACAGGCTCAACGGCAGCAACAGCGTACTACAGTGAAGCGAGGATCGGACAGCCAAGGGTCAGTAAGGGTTCCCGCGGTCAAGGGTAATCAGCAGATTTCCCAGCCGTCTGGGACGGCGAGTCAACAGCGTCGCTCCGCCTTGGAACCGTTGTCAGCAGCGCCAGCGGCTGCTACCCAACCGCTATCACGCTGGGCTGCTGCTGCCGCAGAACGTGATAGCTGGAGTGCGCAGATTGTACGTCTACAGCTGCCGAAGCATCTTGAGCAGTTAGCGTGCCACTGCGTTTGTGAGCAACCCACTCCAAGTGAGTTCAAACTCTATTTCGTTCGGCCTATCGCCATCTCAACCGCCCTGAGGCAGCAAAACAGCTAGCCAAAGCGCTGAGTGCTGTCCGAGGACAATCGGTAACGGTTACACTGCAAGAAACGAGCGATGACATTCAGCAACGCACTCCCGTAGAGTGGCAACAACTGATTGCTGAAGAGCAACAACAGGCTGCTCGGCAAGCGTTACGAACCGATGAGCATCTACAACGCTTCCAAAGCAAATTTGCCGCCGAGATTGATGAAGCCACTATTCAACCTGCTACTGAGTAACAGTACCATTTTAATTCAAACAACTGCCATCAGGCAGTTACACCGATCGTTGATATAGAGAAGCTATGAGCCTAAGTCCATTAGTTGAGCAGCTAATTCAAGCGCTGCGCTGTTTACCGGGTGTCGGTGCTAAATCAGCCCAACGCATGGCCTTTCACCTGTTGCAGCGTGATCGGCCGGGTGGCCAACGGCTAGCTCAGCAGCTGGCCAGCGCCATGGTTGAAGTTGGCCACTGCCAGCGTTGCCGCACCTTTACTGAGCAACCCAAATGCTAATTATGCCTTGATCCGGTGCGCCAACAGAGTCAGCAATTGTGTGTGGTAGAGAGTGCCGCTGACATTCAAGCGATTGAACAGACCGGCCAGTATTCCGGACGCTATTTTGTGTTGATGGGGTGGCTATCACCATTAGATGGAATAGGTCCCAAAGAGTTAGGGCTGGAAAAATTAGCCGATTATCTGCAAACCGAGCCCCCTCAAGAGCTGAATAAGTGACTAACCCCACGGTGGAGGGTGAGGCAACTGCTCACTATATTGCTGACATAGCTCATTGCTGTCAAATTACCGTGAGTCGGATTGCCCATGGGGTGCCGGTGGGCGGAGAGTTAGAGTGGGTTGGTGGCAAGACTCTATCGCATGCCCCGATTAGACGTCAACGCTTGTAAATTAGGGACTAACACCAGGCATTCTGCGGGCTGCTAACAAGGGAATGGTGGTTATTCAGAGCAGGGAGTTCGATAACTTAAGGCTGGATTCACGCAATAAGCGCAACACGCACCCCTGTGTGGGCCTCCAGTGGAGTTAGCCCACCCAATACCTTCCGTGGTGTAATATTTAGCCGCAATTCCATATCGCGGATTTCCTGCTCATCTAATGTGTTGAACGGCGTTCCTTTCGGCCAGTAATGCCGTATCAGGCCGTTGGTGTTTTCATTTGTCCTGCGTTGATAACTGGCATAGGGGCTAGCAAAGTAAATTTGTACCCCTGAGGCTTTGCTCACCCGCTCGTGTTGGGCAAACTCCCCGTCATTATCAAGGGTGATGGTATAAGCGGAACAGGCGCGAGTCAGTAACTTATTCAGTGCGTCAGCGACATTCTCAGCGGTTTTATCATTAACGTTACTTAGTAGAGTCAGGCGGCTGGTTCGGTCAACTAGCGTACACAGGTAACCCTGTGGACTATGGATAGTACAGCCCTCAAAATCACCTATACGTACGCGATGGGCGACGATTTCTGGGCACTGACTGATATCAACTCGATTAGGGATCGCCGAAACCCCAGCCTTTCCTCGTTTGCCATCCTTCCAGCGTTTCTTGCCGAAGCGAGACAGCATCTTGTACAGGGATCCACCCTTGGCTTTATCTTGGGCTATTCGGTGGTAAATTGTACTGTGGCCAATCGATAGTTCAGGCACCTCTAACCGCATCCTGCCGCTAATATTTTTTTGGGACCAGCCCAGCAAAAGACCATCATAGATGATTTTCTCGTGTTTATCATGGTGCTTGCTAAACTTCCTTGCCATTTGTTTCCTGTTGTCTTTCAACAAGTTAGCCTTGTTAGCGTAATAACTTTGGCCCACGCGGTTACGATTTAGTTCGCGGGATATTTACTGTGGTGAACCCCAATATCCTCAGCTATTTGGCGTTGTTTGAATCCTTTGCGGTGAAGTGCCTCGATCTGATATCTTTGTCCATGGGTCAGCTGTTTGTACTGCTTGTTTTGTTCACTCATTTCAGGCGCCATTTCATGGTGTGAGAGCTGCGAAATGTACCACAGCTGACCCACCTGTGTGCCGTAGAGGCAATCTTATTTAAGTCTGAATAAGTGAGCCATAAGCTCTATCAGAGATGATGGAGGGCCTATCGAAGTAGGCTTCAGAGAGCGGGCTTAAAACTACCTCAAGTTGCTCTGGTAAAGAGCCAGGGTGATAAGCGTTGAGGAAAAGGCACTATCAAAAGCGTCAGGTGAGGATGAGAAAGACGAATAAACCTGAATCACTATCGATGCGTCGAAAAGCTAAGGTGGCATCAAAACTGGAGGATGAGGTGAGTCTCCAGGATAAATCTGCAAGCAACTCGGTTACTGAGCAGGTGGTGTCCGGCGTATAGGTGGCGTGAGTCTGATCTAGGCCCTGGTAGGGAACTGCGGGAACCACTCGTCTTGATGTTAAGAGAGAGAAGCAAGAGGGTAACACCTTAAGTCTGAGAGTACCGATGTGAGACACTGGGGCGGAACTGCTCGTAGTAGTGAAGAAGTTTCTGTAATGGAAATGGAGCGAAGGGGCAGTGTGGTTTAGTTATAATTTTTAGCCAACCGAAAGGGAGGAGCTAATTATTAAAGCAAGGTCCTGTGAGAAAACACTTCTTTGATCATTGTGTGTACCACAAGGCTAAATCATGGGAGCCGTATGACTCGAGAGGTTCACGTACGGCTCTAAGAGGGGCTGGAGGGGAAGTTCCTCCGGTCTACTTACCCGTTAGTCCCTCTCCTGTTGGTAATCAGGGCAATCGCGCTATGAATTTTTTGTTAAAACACGTGAGGTATGTCTAGCAAAACGCGTCATCAGGGTTAGCATAGTGTATGAGAATAGATCGCAGATGTGGCTCCATTTCGACGCTACGGTGGTAGTAGCCGTGACTTCCGCAGCCGCAAATGCTATGTACTTCCCGATTTAAGGTGCCGTAAGAACATCGTCTTTGAAATTTACGGGACAGGAACCACATAGCGTGATTGCCCTGTGTTGGTAATGCCTCACATTGATGCGTAGTGATTAGTGGAGATGTAGGTTCCAATTAGCTTTTCATGAATGTCTACCGACTTGGAAAAGCAAATACTTCCGTGCTAATCGCTTAATATGCATTCTAAGATTAAGATTGAATCAGTCAATCCTCTGAGTGAAGATCTTTCCCATCAGGTATAGATGCTGGGGTATGAACTTCTGGTAAGGGATCCACTGGTCTGTAGTGATGAACCTGATTGAGAATTTCTTTAGAAGTCTCACTAGAGAGAGCAAAGTCTCCGAATTCCTGGGTCCAAAAGTGTGAGCAAGAACCTTTCTCCACTTAGTATCCAGGGCGTAAAAGAGCCAATGCTGCCGTTTCTTACTGCCAAGAAAGCTTCACTGCTCATCCATCTCGCAAATCAGAGCTACCTCTTTGACGACTTCACGATGACTACTTGAGTGGACGGCGGCCAATTTTTTTAAGCACCAGATCACGATGTTTTGGCTAATCTTCAGTACCCGGCTAGTGCTGATCTTCACCCATTTTCTTGTTGCACAAGAGGCAGCGGTACCGTTGTGCTCCACTGGCTCACACACCTGCCTTGTTAACTTCGACCCCATTCCAATATCGACACCTAACCTCCACCAATACCACCCGAAACACTCCTTGTCTTAACCCATTTACTGGCCGCAATCTTAACAAAAGATCCCGTCAGAGTCACTACCCTCCTGTTGCATTTGCTATGTTAACCCAGCAGAACCTTAGTTACCTGCTAATGCTCAGCGGTGTACTCACTGTCTGTCGCTAATGAATTCTGTGCCTTCCAAAGGGTTGCATAATAACCATCTGCCTACATCAATTCCTGATGGCTCCCTTCTTCGAAAATTTGCCCAGCGTGCATCACGATAATCCGATCACAGCCCACTACCGTCGATAACCGATGGGCAATAATCAACAATATCTTGTGACGACTGATAGCAAAGATCTGTCGCTGAATCGCCAATTCAGTGGGGGTATCTAATGCTGAAGTGGCCTCATCAAAAAGATAACAGTCAGGATTTTTCAAAATGGCCCGAGCAATACCGATACGCTGACGTTCGCCACCGGATAGTTTTAGTCCACGTTCGCCGACCAGCGTCTGATATTGCTGTGGTAATGATTGAATAAAATCATAAATCCCGGCTTGTCGACAGGCCTGATCAACCGCTTCCATAGGGGCCTGGAAATTACCAAACTGAATATTGTAAAGTAGGGTATCGTTAAATAACACCACCTCTTGGGGTACAATAGAGAAGCGCTGACGCAGTGAACTGATCCGGTATTGAGTAAAATCCTTACCATTAATTAGGATGCTGCCTTGATCAATCTCATATAATCGGAATAGTAAGTGGGTTAAGGTGCTTTTACCAGAACCACTGGCACCCACAATGGCTACCCGTTCTCCAACCCGTAGCTGCAAGTTAAAATCCCGAAAAACGGGAATGCCGCCGGCATGAGAAAAATAGACCTGCCGCCATTCAATACTATCGATAGCTGGTAGCTGCTGCTGCTCGGCCAGTTCAACGGGCTCAGTCGGCTGAGTTAACAGCAAAATAGCGCTTTCACCTCATGAAAGGCAGTAGATACAGATTCACCATCACTAAATCAGCAACTGATAACTGCTGCTGAGAAATCCGTAATCCCAAAATCCCCAGCAGTGTTGCCATAAACAGGACGATCAATAAAGTGTGTATATAGTTTAGTCGGGTGCTACTTGTCACTGCTTGCTGCACCGATGCTTCCAATTGATTTAAATCTTGGTAGAAGTGGTTGGCGACCAGGAATTCGTTGCCAAAATATTTAATGGCCTCATAATTCATCAAACTGTCGAAACAGCGGTTAAAGGCCTCACGGGCATGTCCTATCCACGTCTGTTGCTCTACCTCGATTTTCCGGCTAGCAATGGCAGTGATGGTAAAAAACACACCAATAAAGACCCAGGCAATCACAGTGAGGGTCCAACCGTAATAGTAGTAGAGTAATCCACTAGCGATGACTAAGTCTCCAATCAGAGGGATAATAGTGGTTAATAATAGATAAAAGAAGTTTCGGAAACCGGAAAAACCATGATCCACAATATGCGCGAGACTTCCCGACTGCTTATCAAGATATAAACGCAGAGATATGGATTGTAGCCTCTGGAATACATAATGGCCTAAGGCATTTTGCGCTCCCTGCTCAAATCGGCAATAGAGCCAAAAAGCATAATCAACTAAAAACGGCTACTGATAGTGAGTAATAGATAGAGCAGTAGCCACTCACAGGCTTACCAGTAATCACCTGCATCCACTAAAAATTGGTTGATAACTAACTTAAATAGCAGCACTCCACCCATAGTACCTATAGAAGATAGCAGATGGACTAACAGTGCTCCCCAGGCAAATTTTTTGACGCTAGGAAAGGGTTTAAGTATCTTAGGAAGCAGGAATGTTATTAACTGATAGTGAGTTAACATAGTCGACTTTCTCGGATTCTAAACCATGAATCTATTGAGATAACTCTATTAATTTTTCTGTATAATTAATAATCTGCCTAAACTTAGGAAAAAGGTAAAGGTCTATCTTTGTTCACTTTGATACTTAACCGTTCGGAAAATAGATTGTGTAGATTAAATGATTGAGCGTGATTATCCATACTGATAAAAAAATCGGGACTTACCACTCGTCCGACAAAGCACATCTGATCCACCAGCGATAATAGAGTTGAATAATAAAATACATTGTCGCTTATATCAGCTATTTGCTGAATAATCGTCTCTAGCGTGATGTTAGGTAACTTAAGTTAGTTGGCCAATGATAGAGTGAGTGTTGCCGCTTTTGACAGGTAAAGAAACTCTTCCAGCATTTCTCGTCGATTAGCATCACAAAAATTTCTAATCAATTTTTCATACTTATTTTTTCCCCGCGGATCAGCAGTTACATCAACTCTGCTATGGGCTTCTGACATTAGCGTAAAGGATTGGCACATTTCAAGCAGTGCTTTTTTTAATGCTACGTGAGGGTTAAGACAACATGCTGAACCTAGGCTAAATTTTACATGCTGTTTGTCAGCATTAGCAATAAAAATGCTGGTAGCTAGTCTAGTTATGGCTTAGCAAAGTAGCCGCTGCTCCCTGATGGCTGCGAAAAACCATTCTCACATAGCGCTTAAATAGGCTACCATTGACCTTAGGTTAGCAGACAAACATAGATTATCGATTGAAGCTAGGACTCAACAGTCAAGGCCGCTACTGGATCTAACTGAGCAGCCCGACGGGCCGGCAGATAACCAGCTGCCAGGCCAATGGCACTGGCGCCGGCGACAGCGCCCAATACTAGGGTAGGCGGTAAGGTAATTGGCCAGGTAGGGTTGAGCCACTGCACAGTCGCTACGATGAGCAGCGACAGCACGACTGCCCCTAAACCACCTAATAGACAGATCAGCACAGCTTCGAAAAGAAATTGCTGTTGGATATCAGATTGTCGGGCACCCATCGCCAAGCGGATGCCAATCTCTCGAACCCGTTCATTGACAGAGATTAATAAGATATTCGTAATACCCAAACCGCCAACCAATAACGTAATCAGTGCAACCAGCAATAAAAAGCGCTGCAGTTTTTTAAAGATATTTTTCCTTATTTGTAACCATTGATCGTAGTTAGCAATCCAAACATCTTTTTGGCCGTGCTGTAAGGTTAATAACTCGGTGATAAAGCGTTCAACCGCCAGCGAGGAATGATTATCCTGGATTTCGGTGGCGATATAGTTAAAGTAATGGCGGTTTAATAATTTATTAGCAGCCGTTGTATAGGGGATCCAGACATTGAGCGTGCGAGGAGGATTCTCCTGTTTTTCGGTCAAACCAATAATTTGCATAAGAATTTTGTCTAGCAAGAGGATTTTCCCAATGCTTGACGGTTGACCAGGGGGTTGATCATCAGAGAACAATCGCTTCTGCACTTCATAGTCGATGATAACAACGGCTGCTTGGCGTATTATCTGTTGGTCAGTAAATAAGGCACCTTGGGCCAGCTGAATGCTTTCAATAGCAAAACAGTTACTATCCACGCCATACACTGAGGCCCGTAGGGTAATATTACCCATGCACAATAGGCATTCGCTGCTGATAACGGGAGAAAGGTTCTTAATAAAAGGTTGTTGCCGTAATGTTTGTAGATCACTCTGATTCAAGGAGCGTCGATAATAGGGTGTTTGGTCCCCTCGCTGTTTTCCCAGAATTATATCCATCTTATTGGCCGCGAAACCACGGAAATCTTTGAGCATACTCTCTTTGAGGCTTTCACTGACGGCAATACTTGAGACCACAGAGGCGATCCCGATAATCAAGCTAAGCAGCGTCAAACTACTGCGCAACTTATGCGTGACCAAGGTAGACCAGGCCATACGTATTATCTCATATCCATAGGTCGCGGCTTTGGGCCAGCGGCAATGGGGGACCTCATAAGGGGGTACGGCAACCGATGAAGCTTCCAGAGTATCGGACGGCTGACTCATCGGGATATTCGGTTGATCGTTGATTAATTGACCATCCTGTAGCGTAATAAGACGCTGCGTTTTGGCAGCGATTTTAGCATCATGGGTGACGATAATCAGGGTATGCCCCTGCTGATGCAGTTGACGCAGGATATCCATAATTTTGTCACTGGATTGGTTATCTAAAGCACGTTTGGGTTCATCAGCTAAAATAATCTGTCCGCCATTGATTAAAGCACGGGCAATACTGATCCGTTGCTGCTGTCCGCGAGAGAGTTTGGCTGGCAGATAGTGCAGGCGCTCGGCCAATCCTAACTGGGCTAATAGGATTTGTGCCTGCTGTTGTCGCCTAGCCACTGGTAGGCCAGCATAGTAGGCTGCTAAGGCCACATTCTGCCAAGCGGTTAATTGTGGCAGCAGATGATAGCGTTGGAAGATAAAGCCAAACCGCTCACGCCGCTGCAAAGCTAACTGATGGGAGCTAATTTGCGCGGTATCTTCACCCGCAATTTGGTAACAGCCTGAAGTTGGACGGTCAAGACAGCCCAATAGATGCATTAAGGTAGATTTACCCGATCCGGAGGCGCCGATAATGGCAACCATCTCCCCCGCCTGGATAGTAAACGAAATTTGATCCAGTACCGTGACCGGTTTCTCGTCCGCCATGAGGATCCGTGAGACCTGCTGTAGCGAGAGCAGAGGTGGTTTACCTGGTGGCATTTTTACGGCAGCTCTTTCAGCAGCAGCTGGTCACCCTCTAACAACCCATCAATCACCTGTACCATCAGGTTGTTACGGGCACCTAGAGTCACCTGCCGGGTTTGAGGTTTTCCGTTAACCAGAAGCCGAACGTAGTATTGGTGGACGTTTAGCTGATATTCTAGAGCCGTGTAAGGGATAACCAGTACTTCATTGATTTGTTCTAAGGTAATGGGGTCATTAAAGGACGTAAGAGCCCATCAGAATTATCCACCTCAAAAATGACCGGATAAAGCACCCCTTCACTGGTGGTTTCTGGGATCCACTCAATAGTCAGCACTGAGCTCTGAAAGCGCCGCTGAGCATCTCCCAGTAGAGTAAATTTGGCGGCTAAGCCGGACGCTAGATGAATCACATCGGCCTCTGAGACTAGCGTTCGTACTATCATACGACGCAGATCAGCCAGTGTTAGCAGGGTAGAGGCTGACTGAGAAGAGACTACCGTCTGTCCAGCTTTAACTGGAATCAACACTACCTGCCCGGCACTGGGGGCAATAATCCGGGTTTGTGCCAATTGATGTTGCTGCAGCTGCAGCTCCAGGCACTGCTATTCTAGCTGGGCAGCGATTTTGCAGAGTGCTGTTTGCTGAAGAGCTAATTCAGCATTGGCTTCATCGAGCGCCTGCTGTGGAGAAACGTGTATTCGCACCAGCTGGGCAAGTCGCTGCTGTTTTTGTTGAGCCAGCTTTAGGCGGACTGCTGTCATTTGCTGTTCAGCCTGGGTGGCCTGTAACCTAGCTTGAGCAACGGCTACTTGGTTTTCTGCATCAATCGGATCAAGGGTAGCTAATAGTTGACCTTTTTCAACATAATCACCCAGTTTCACGGTCACCTGCTGCAACTGGCCACTAACTTGAGTGCCAATCTCTACCTGGTTGATCGCCTCTAATTTTCCAGTGGCCAATATCGTGCGCGCTAGATTTTGCCGTTTAACGATGACGGTTGGCCCCAAGACGGGAGTACGGCTACGACGGTGCCAGTTGAAACCACTAACAGCCAGTAACAGACATAAGAGCATCCACCAAGCTAATGGGTGTTGTTGAACTAACGATTTGCGAACAGAGAAAATAATCGGCAGTGATTCATAATGGTGAAACCATTTTTTAATGGGCAGGGGCAACTCGTGTGACGAGGAATGCCGAGCAGCTGATGTGATTAAGGGGAGTATAATAGCAACTTTTTGTGATTGCCATCAGTGAAAAATTGATCCAAGACAGTTGGGTGATAATCTTGAAATCGTCAGAGGGCATCCCTATATCTGTCAAACAGAAGGTGGTAATCAGCCAGCACCTGAAAAATTTATCATAACTCATAGAGGTATTTACATGCAGGGGACAGAACGGGAAACCCGAGGATTTCAGTCAGAGGTAAAACAGCTGCTACAGCTGATGATCCACTCACTCTATTCTAATAAAGAGATTTTTTTGCGTGAGTTGATCTCCAACGCCTCGGATGCTGCTGATAAGCTGCGTTTTCGAGCACTTTCGGAGCCACAACTGTACGATGGAGACGGGGAACTACGAGTTCGCTTAGGGTTCGATAAACAGCAGCGTACCTTAACGATTAGCGATAATGGAATCGGCGTGAGTCACCAGGAGGTGATTGAGCATTTGGGGACGATCGCCAAATCGGGTAATAAAGAGTTTTTAGCCACCCTAGGGAGCAGCGACTCGGTTGATCATCAGTTGATTGGTCAATTTGGCGTCGGATTTTATTCGGCATTCATTTTTGCCAAGAAAGTTGAGGTGCGGACACGGGTGGCTGGGTTAGCGGCTGATCATGGCGTCCACTGGGAGTCAAGCGGCGAAGGCGAATACACTATTGCTCCTTGCACGAAAGCCGAGCGGGGAACTGAGATTATCTTACATCTTCGTGAAGGCAAGGATCAATTACTTGATGAGTGGGGTTTGCGCTCGATTATTGGCAAATACTCCGATCATATTGCCCTGCCAGTAGAGCTACAGTGTAGCAAAGATAAGGCGCTAGCCTCTGATGAGCCGGCTGAAGAAGCCGTTGAAGAGCCGGCGAAAACAGCTGAGGAGATAACTTGGGAGTGCATTAATAAGGTGCAAGCTTTATGGATACGCAATAAGAGCGAGATCAGTGACGAGGAGTATCGGGCTTTTTATCAGCATATCGCCCACGATTTCAACGATCCCTTACTATGGAGCCACAACCGGGTTGAGGGTAAACAAGAGTATACCAGTCTACTCTATATTCCTGCTAAAGCGCCGTGGGATTTGTGGAATCGCGAGCACAAGCATGGATTAAAACTCTATGTTTGGAGGGTATTCATCATGGATGATGCTGAATAGTTTATGCCCACCCACTTGCGCTTTGTCCGCGGGGTTATCGATTCTAATGATCTGCCATTAAATGTTTCTCGGGAAATTCTGCAAGATAATCGGATCACCCAGAGTTTACGCAACGCCTGTACTAAACGGGTGTTGCAGATGTTGGAAAAATTAGCCAGTGATGATCCGGAAAAATATCAACAATTCTGTGAGCAGTTTGGCTCGGTATTAAAAGAGGGAATTGCTGAGGATTATAGTAATCGTGAGACGATTGCCCAACTGTTACGTTTTGCTTCCACTCATGAACAGGTAGATGCCAAGTCCCCCTTTACCGTTGGGCTAGCCGATTATTTGGCACGGATGCCGGGAGAACAGGAGAAGATCTACTACTTAACCGCTGATAGCTACGCCGCGGCTAAGAGCAGTCCTTACCTCGAACTATTCCGTAAGAAAAACTGGGAAGTGTTGCTGCTGTGCAAGCGGATTGATGAATGGATGATGGGCCATCTAACCAAATTTAAAGGCAAACCATTCCAATTAATTACTAAGTCCGATCTCGAGCTGGATAAACTAACTGAAACCGTTGATGAGCAGCATAAGCAGCTAGAGAGCGAATTGTTGCCCTTAGTGGACCGTGTCAAGAATCCATTGGGTGATCGCGTCAAATCGGTACGTTTAACTCAACCTCTCACCGATACTCCTGCGGTGGTGACTACAGAAAGTGACGGGATGTCGACACAAATGGCCAAATTACTGGCAGCTGCTGGTCAAAAAGTACCGCAGATTCACTACAGCCTAGAGTTAAATCCGCATCATCTGTTGGTACGGCGTGCTTTTGAGACGGCCGATGAGGATCT